>NC_091122.1:56524975-56774975 GCF_040183065.1 Periplaneta americana
AACAATATACAGTACTTCGTCAAATTTGGTTATATAATATCTTTAAAGAAGTCAGATTTTTAACTACGTGCTTAGAAATGGATAGATAGCGTATATTTATATGTAAACAAACAATATACTTTGTCAAATTTGGTTACATAAAGTAACTTAAGGTTAGATTACGACCCTTCACTCCGGCGTCACTCATTCTAGACATGGCAAGTACCATGACTGTATGTGTTCGGTGCTTAAGTCAGTGAACAACACGCCACAATAGTCAAAGTGCGACATTACGAGTGTTTGAACTAATGTTTGTTTCTGTGGCGCGGGAAAGAAATACTTGAACCGACTTAACGAGTGAAGAGACGAGCAGATTTTTTTACATGTGCATTTTACTTTGTAATTTCAATTTAATTCATTATCAAAATATATTTCTAGATTTATTACGATGGGTGATTATGTAATTTCAATAATTTTAAGTGCAATGGCCGGAATTATAGGATGAAGTATAACTTTTATATTTTCAAATCAGTTTTTTACATTACATTTGTGCCTAATAAAGTACTGAACTATTTAATTATACTGCTTTCGCAAAGTAGTGAAGATTAATTAAGAAAGTTTCTGGAAAATCTAAGGACAAAACATCTTGTAACTGCAGAATTTCGAATAGTTTCACAATTCACTTGTAACACGTATTGTAACATAATGCGGGCATACAATGTTATCTCCCTCAGCAGCTGCCCCGTTTCTTCTAAGTTACAGTGCGCGTCTTCCCTTCTCTCCTTAATGACTGAACTCTGTGATGCGGGTAGAGTAATAGCAGGGGATAGAGATACACGCGCTACAAACAAAGTCTCCTTTAAACATGTTACCCGTGTTACACGTGATGAAGACTGGGTAAATGAAGCACGATCACTTAAAATAACATTTAAAGTAAATCTAATTTGTATCTTAACCCTAAGTTCGAACTAAAACCCACGAGTATGATATGTTCATACCTGCACAAGTACCTTTCAGCACTACACTCATTTCGCTGTCAACTCACTCACTGCACTGGAACTACGATACATTTCACTGATCATATCCTGATTTCACTAACACTTCAAAACACATTTCACTGTTCAATACTTTGCACTACCACTATAAACTATAAAACTTCAGACAGAAACACACTTCACTGACACAACACACTTCTTCACTGACACAATAATACAAATAACAAAACATCAATTATACCCTTTAAATAATTTGCATAAAATACTACCGTCTGTTAGTAAAGTCCTTAAGCTCATTTTTAAATAGGCCTACATTGTTTGTTATTGGTAAAGCCTTTAGTACAGTGTGTCGAATTGGAACATGTACGGAGAAAATATCTACCACCCTCGATGCTAAGTCAGAATAGGAGTTCGCTTGCATGTCTTGACCTCAAGGGGAATAGAGAATGGGAACAAAAGACTGGATTGTTCCTCTTGAGGGCGAGAAAGATTAGAACTTAGCTGTTGAAGTTTGTGACGCGAACTGAGGAAGGGATAATAGTATCTACCGAACTGTACACTTTTATGTCTTTTAGGTTAGGATATAGCCTATTATATAATGTGTTTTATTGTGCCATTTTCATTTTAATATGTGTCTTCTTTTAGAGAGTAGTTGGATACAGTCATAGGTGGGGGGGCCTACAAAGGAGGACTTATTTTAGGTACAAAGCACGTACGGTCAGAAAACCCGTGCACTGGATTTTAGAGAAAATTATGATAATATAAAATCTGTATGTATAATATTACTCAATAAATCCATCTATCTATTTAAAGTCAGAAGATAAAGCATTCCAGTCCCTTGATAGTACGGTTGAGAAAAGAAAACTTTCCAGTGTCCGTCCTCTGTCTTCTTTCCCTCAATTTATGTGAATGGTCGTTCCTTGAAGAGTAATTTGGCGGCTGCAACCTGTCTTTTATTTATCTCCAGGCAGGCTCAACAATGTTTTGAACATTGCGCATAATCGAATTCACGATCTCCTGTACATAAGTATGTTATATTTTAATGTTGAATAATAATAATAATAATATAATAATATAATAATAATAATAATAATAATAATAACGTAGGGCTGAAAATTCCACGAATTTATCAAATTCCGTGCAAATGTGGGAAATCTATGCCGTTCTTCAAATAGATCACAATATTGAAACGTGAAGAAGAGAATGTACTCAGTACATTAGATTAGATCAACTGGACAAGTATAAGATAGCTGATGTTCATATAAGTTATTATTAAAATTCTACAAGGTGTCATTTCAAGATATTTTCGATTGCGTCATAATTTGCACGGCAATATTTGAAAAAAATTATTTTGTTTTCGTAAAATATTGCTTAGTAACTACGAGGTATGACGTGGTTAAACTTTTGTCCAACATACCCTCATTCAATATTAATTTCAGTTATGTGTTGCATTTGAAAACCTCTGCATAAGCAATAGCAAAGTATTACTATCCTACCTCAGTTGTTTGGAACAGCCAGATATAAAGAGCCCAACAAGGGTTTGTCCCTCTAGTTATACCTAATTTACTTGATGATGAAACTTGTACACAGTTAGGCCTACGAAAAGTAAAAAAAAATGTTAAGTACCAGGACACGGTGGAATATCCAAATTTTAATTTTAATCATAGTCAACCTTGGTGAAAGAGGAGAGAGAAACTTAAATAGCAGAATGCAATGCGTTGGATATGTGATGGCATCACATGATGATAGCACGAATAAAACATTTTCTATTATAAGCAGTGTTGCTAAATTAGCTTTTACCTGCATAAACTATTTTTTATTTATTTCAGCCTAACAGCAAGGAATTATCGTTCCCGCTTATCGTAAATTCTAATTTTATTTAATTCCTTAAAAAGGACATACTGTGTTATTGGATTATGCGAAAATTGAAGGGGTCAGTAGAAAAAGGGACCCATCCCTCTTTTAAGAAGTTTTAAGCTTTCTTAAGTTTTTAATAAGTGACCTACAAAACATGTAACCTGAAAAAATTTTATGACAGTTTTTTACCACAAATTGAGGTTGCTTTCTGCAAATAAAGAGAAAATTTCATTGAAAACTTTATTCATTATTCTTTAATAAAATTAAGAAAAAGTGTCACATCTGAGTGCAATCACATATGCCCATCAATGTCGTCAACATAATCATCTGGTGAGCTCTCTGATTTCAAATTAAGCTAAAAATCTTGATACACAACAGGTATAAATTTAATTAATGACATAACATCATTACATTTTGCTGTCTTAAAAGGTCTGCCTTGAGGTACTTAGCTGTCAGACTCGTTTTTAATTTTGCAGGTTTCTCTTTTCCTTTTCTGACAACTAACAGTTTCATATAAATTCACATCACATTATGTATATTTTACATCAACTTCATGTCCCTCTTGATATCTGAAACCTGGTGCTTTTCTGAAATCAATACAAACAGCAGTTTGCGATCTGTTTCTCTTACACAGCTTACTCGTAACAGGAGATAAATTTACAAAGTCTTTAGACTGTATTTCTGCAACACAAAATGGGTTTTGTTTTCTAGTCTTTAAGTTCTGCCCACTGTTCTGGTGTGTCAATGTCCCGAGACATCCTTTTCACACCATTCTGTTTTGCAACAGTTTACATCTAATCGCAATTTGGCTGGTACACACTTTTCATTTTTAGATATATATCTTCCTTTCCACTACTCTTTGCCTTCTTTCTAATGTTCTCTTTTCATGTGTTTGGACATTTTTTTTCCTTTTCTTCGTTGTTTTTACCACAGACTTTGTATTTTCATCCATTATAACCTCAATATGCTCAACAGAGTCGGCCATCTTGATTTTCCATAATGATATGAAACATTCCTTCCTATTGGCCAGTTTGCAAAAGAGCTAACCAATAAGATTAAAACTTTAATTGTTTTGAGGGATAGCTACCAGCGTATTCAGAATCTCACCGGACCGGTGGACAACAATGACGTCAAGCTGCAGCGAAATAGGAACAAAACTGCTGGAAGGATCGATGGCTGTCATGGCGACTGTATAAGTTGTTGTCTGTGCTACGCTAGCAAAATTTTGCGAAATTTCCGTACTGTCATCTCGTTCAAAGAAAAGAGAGCATAAACAATTTATTTCTTGAACCGGTAGTAATAACTGGTCCGTTGACATGTTCGCTCATAAGCCATTAACATATTGTTTTTATGTTGTGCTCATTACAAACAATACAGCAGAACTAAAGCAGAACACACCGCCATGACACAACAGTGCACGATGTCATTCGTCTGCTAATTCCCGCCCTATACAAGAACCAATAAGATTCACTGATGGCGGCTGATGGAGACTGCCACCACCTCTGCAAGCTGATGGCACCGGTGCGACACCGGTGGAGCATCAGTGAAGCCATCGGTGAAATTCAGAACACCGTGATGCTATCAGATTGCTCAGCGCTGAGATTCGGAATACGCTCCACCTTTCTCAACCGAGCCTGTTGCTGAAGCTGAATTTTCTATAGGGTAAATTAGGGTCTGTTTGGGGCTACTTCCGTCATTGACTTCTAGTAGAATGTGGTGCCCACAAGTGGCGAGGTAACACGTTAAAGTACAAAGTGTCCAATATGCCCGACTGTCCAACAGACCCTAATTTACCGTATATTAAACGACTTTATACTTTAGAATAAGCCTATCCTACACTTAAGTAACATATTGAATTAATAGAATAACAGTTGAACTTTCACATATGCAAGTATTTCAGAAAAAATTAGGGATAGATCCCTTTTTCTAATGGCCCCTTCAATTATTAGTAATTCTAAATGTGATATATATATATATATATATATATATATATATATATATATGTATACATTTTCGCATAGGAAGTGTCCTATTTGCATATAATCAACAAACGTAGCTTTTGGTTTCGAGAGTACTAGCCGTGTGTATGACTGTGAAGTACACTTTACATGCACAAGTCAATTTGCACAAACATGCTCGTTCGCATGAGTAGACGTATTCAAACATTTGTACAAACCACAATTGGTTTTTGTCAGGTACTGGAAACGAATCGGGATTATGTAAACTAGCGCTTTCGAATTACGTCGGATTCAGAGGCAGCTGATTATACGACACTGAGCAATCATTGAAACTGAGGTTAGTAGACAGACTGGTCAACAAACGGCTAGACATCGATTGTAGAGACATCTCGGGCCTAGTCACAAAGGTATGGTCTTGTACGTACATGACAAGTTACTCGTGAAAGTTGTTGCAAAGTATGGAATTGTATCCTTTTGTTCCAAGAAAGAATTAAAGTATCTTGTACATTACCAAAGAATTGCTGCAAGTGAAATGAATTTTTTCTTGGCAACGGATCTATCCCTTATGATTGCAGTAAATTTATAAACCAAAATGTTGGATGTTGCTACATCTATGACAGCATGTAAATATATATATACTTACTTATTGGCTTTTAAGGAACCCGGAGGTTCATTACCGCCCTCACATAAGCCCGCCATTGGTCCCTATCCTGAGCAAGATTAATCCAGTCTCCATCATCATATCTCACCTCCCTCAAATCCATTTTAATATTATCTTCCCATCTACGTCTCGGCCTCCCTAAAGGTCTTTTTCCCTCCGGCCTCCCAACTAACACTCTATATGCATTTCTGGATTCGCCCATACGTGCTACATGCCCTGCCCATCTCAAACGTCTGGATTTAATGTTCCTAATTATGTCAGGTGAAGAATACAATGCGTGCAGTTCTGCGTTGTGTAACTTTCTCCATTCTCCTGTAACTTCATCCCTCTTAGCCCCAAATATTTTCCTAAGCACCTTGTTCTCAAACACCCTTAACCTATGTTCCTCTCTCAAGTGTGACTCCAAGTTTCACAACCATAAAGAACAACCGGTAATATAACTGTTTTATGAATTCTAACTTTCAGATTTTTTGACAGCAGACTGGATGATAAAAGTTTCTCAACCGAATAATAACAGGCATTTCCTATATTTATTCTGTGTTTAATTTCTTCCCGAGTGTCATTTATATTTGTTACTGTTGCTCCCAGAGATTTGAATTTCTCCACTTCTTCAAAAGATAAATTTCCAATTTTTATATTTCCATTTCGTACAATATTCTCGTCACGAGACATAATCATAATCACATATATACATATATATATATATATATATATATATATATATATATAATTTTCACCGCAATTAGAAATTTATATTGTCTAAAATGACTCATTGGTGGGATATAGAGAGATATACATTGTTTAGTGGATAAGAGAGGAAGCAGCTGTTACTCCATGAATGATATCCATTCTGTAGCTCGACATACAAATCATGTAAAACCCAGTCTTCCAGTCAATTTTCAAAATCGAACGTTAATTAATCGATCTGGTCAATTAAGAAATTAATGACAACGCGAAACCATGAAATTTGGAGGCTGAATTATCTTGCTGGTTGTTTAGAGAGAAACTCAAATTCATAAATAACACTCCCACAGCTAATAAGTGCCAAACGCATCAAGGCCGGTTGGTCCCTGTCCAATCCACTGATTAATTACTGAACTAGATGTGGAGGAGATTGAATTAAACATCAGCGTGGTCCCAAACTTCAATCTGCTCTAATTGGAAATACAACTCCCGTTGGACGTCGCCCGGTGACCTCCCACTCGGAGAACCTAATGTCGACGTATTCCATTCATGAGCCATTTTGCCACATGTGAACCTTGCCTTTGTTTACAGCTTTTTTCGACCAATCAGCGAACGAATACGAAATAACAAAATTATCATTTATTATATATTATTATGATGTAACGAAGTACATATGATATTTCCGTGCAGACATCATGATATGATGACGAAAAATGTCTGCATCATAATAATATATGGTAGGCCTATGCGAAAAATAATCACTTAGTGATTTAAGACGGCGCTTATTCCGTCGGATCCCGGCCACTTAGTCACTCATAACGAGTGCACCTCTGCATACAGTATGTATGGGCATTGTGCCACTGTCATACATCTATGACGCTGTGCATGAGGGTAGGCCACTAGAGGGAACCCAAGGGGTGGAACTTAAACTGAGAGGATTCGATCCGGCATCGGGATGGGAATCCGGTATGACTTAGTGGATAGAGCGTCAGCACGTACAGCTGAAAACCCGGGTTCAAATCCCAATGCCGGAGAGAATTTTTCTCCGTTCCACTTATCTTTCATCAAAATTATCATTGCATAATAATAACTAATACAAGCGAGCAACAGATAGATCATCGATATTGTAAGTTATTAAAATTGTATTCCTTTTCTTCTTCTTTTTCTCTTTCTGTAAAGATTAGGATAGTTTCGAACTGGACTTTCACATTCACTTTCACTCTCTAGACTGACCTATACAAGAGTGCTCTCGCTGAAAGTATTCCGTCTTCCTTTTCCCTCTACATATCCTCTTTCCAAAATATAAGCTATCTCAGCGGTTCGCGAAGTATGGGTCGCGACCACTTTACCACTGCATACTTGCAAATTACTAATGAAGTTTCATGATTGTGTTGCACAAAAGTAGGCCTACTAGTAAGCCATTTGTAACTTACTGGTGAATTATCAAGTAATCTCTACGAATAAAGGGGGATTAGTTCATATATGTACTAATGCGATTTAAATATATTTATTTCATAATATTAAGATATATTTTGATAAATATGTGCTATAAAATATCTTATCTTGCTTCCATTTTCTTAAAAAGTAACATCTCCTTTGACACCATTTCAATAATTTTGCAGTGTTTGTAATTTCGTAACAATTAAGTTCCGGGAATGAAGATCGTTATTACTGGCATATGTTGGCTAATATGATAAACTATCAAGCATCATTATGTGGGGATCGCGGAAGAACATGACGACAATAAGGAAGTAAATCTTTGATTATTGAGAAGTAAACTAATATAAATAACGTTACAGAGTTACGAAATTCAAAGAAACTACGAATCTTTGCTGTATAACCTACCTTAAAATACATTAACGATTAAAGAGACAAACATAACCTAATTCGATGAATGAAATATGAAGATAATCAGCTGCTTCATGTTATGACGTAGTATAATGGTATTGAGAGATTCATTATCCCTTTTACACAATCACTTGTATAACACTACGTAACATTATTATATTTTTACTTCATTTAATTACTCTTCATTGTAGGCTACTTTCACCTCATGTTTCTTCGAAATCAAATTGTACTTATATTTTTAAATTTATCATTGTTCTGTGTTCTCTCCGTAAATCATATTGTATCTTATTTTTAATTTAACCTCTGCTTTGTATTCTGGATCCTAGTGGTCAGTCGTAGATGTCGGCCAGATGTCCCAAACTGTGGAATTAGTATTGATATGACTAATGGCGATTCATGGGTAATGTACAA
Source organism: Periplaneta americana (assembly GCF_040183065.1). Taxonomy (NCBI): domain Eukaryota; kingdom Metazoa; phylum Arthropoda; class Insecta; order Blattodea; family Blattidae; genus Periplaneta; species Periplaneta americana. The sequence goes on from NC_091122.1 coordinate 56,533,369, forward strand.
CACAATTTAATTCTTTCGTGGAACAGAAGCATACAACTCCATACTTTACAGCATCTTTTATCAGTAATTTGTAATATACAACGCCATAACTTTGTGGAATAGGCCCCAAATATAATAAAATTAGGCCTGAGAATGAAGGTAATAAAAGAGAATTAATTTATGTATATCGCAATCGGTGAACAATAAATATTTAAAGCAGTAAGTTAAAGTAATTTATACAGTACATTCATAATATGATGGTATAAAAACCCAGCGAAATGAGAACAGTCCAAGATACCTTCTTCTTTAATTTTTTATAGACATTCTGAATATTTGAAACTAGATAAATTTGTTGACACAATGCCAGTGGACACAATTGCATTTACGTAACGGGATGCTCTAATATCCGTTGTGTTTATTAAGCTATAGACCACCCAAAACTCGAGCTGCAGTGATTACATGCGACAGCCAACCTATGAAGTAAGGAGACGGAGGAAAGGTACTTTGCATGAAAACTACAACCAGTGGTGGTTCCTGTACTAACAACTTGATCAATCCCGCGGATAAAAATCTCAAGCGTTGCTGTATCAGTAATGTCACTGCTGTCATCAAGAGCCAGTGAATAATATACAATTTTTCTTGCTTCTTTTTTTAATCTTCTTCTTGAATATAATCAGGAATTTTCTAAATTCTTCTCTCGATACTTGGTCGAGATATTCGTGGATTTTTTAAATTAAAAACTTCTTGTGAACAAGTTATTTAAGCTATTTTAATCATTATTCTTTTGAGAAATTCTGTTGTATTAAAAGGCTTTAGGGCACGAGATATTTCAAACCCTATTAAGTAGCTGACTCCTTACATTTATCTAATCTTCCTCTTCCTGTATATTACTTTAATGTACCGAAGTACATATGATGACGCAGAATATCTGCATGGAAATATCATATGTACTTCGGTACATTAAAATAATATATATGATATGCGTAAATCACTTCGTGATTTAAGACGGTCCTCATTCCGTCGGATCCCGGCCAACTAGTCACTCATAACGAGTGCACCTCAGCACATGTGTGGACTTTAGTCCTACGTTCATAGACATCTATGACGTAGTGCAGAGGGCGGCCACTAGAGGGAACCCAAGAGTTGGAACTTAATCTGAGACGATTCTGTCCGACGCCGGGGTGGGTATCCGGTGTGGCGTAGTGGATAAAGCATCAGCACGTAGAGCTGAAAACCCGGGTTCAAATCCCGGCTCCGAAGAGAATTTTTCTCCGTTCCATTACTCTTTCATCGATTCTCTTCCTGGCTATGATTTAAGACATGTCAATTTCTGCCGTTTAACAGTTCGTTGGCACATACAGTAATAGTGAATCAGTTTTTCTACAATATCATTATTAAATGAATAAATAATAAATAGTTACCCTCATCTAAAGATTAAGAAGATTAAAATTGAGATAAAACCTAATAATTTTATCTTTCTAGGGAGAAGATATAAAAATATCAATATTCATGCACGTACAGAAGAATAATAGAAATTCCTTTATTGGTGAATAATTTTTATATTAATAATTTATTTTATTTGTGTATAATTATAGCATTTTTAGTTAAGATACCAATATTTTTAGTTCATTATTTTTAATATCAGAAAGTAGTTTATTTAAAATATTAGTTTTGGGAATTAATGAAAAGATATAGTCTTTTTTCTGAAGTTTTAAAAGGTGTTCCTTATTTTTGGTTTACAAGACCAATATTTTTGTTAAATTGTTAAAACTCACATACTTAGTGGTCAATAATAATAATAATAATAATAATAATAATAATAATAACAATAATACATTATTCAGCGTGGCAATTAATGTTTTTATTTTTATTTTAGTAGGTTATTTTACGACGCTTTATCAACATCTTAGGTTATTTAGCGTCTGAATGAGATGAACGTGATAATGCCGGTGAAATGAGTCCGGGGTCCAACACCGAAAGTTACCTAGCATTTGCTCATATTGGGTTGAGGAAAAACCCCGGAAAAAACCTCAACCAGGTAAATTGCCCCGACCGGGAATCGAACCCGGGCCACCTGGTTTCGCGGCTAGACTTGCTAACCGGTACTCCACAGGTGTGGACCAATTAATGTTTCTATACTCCTAACTGAACCGATGAGCAAAGTAAACATATTACATTTTGTCCGACAGACCAACAAAAAAAGTTCTCCTACTCATTCTTTACCTCTTACTGCATGTAGAGACAGAGTTTGTAGAGCGACATGATAATGTCACTGCTTGCCTTCAGTACGTGAATGAAACACACAGCAATGTACAGGAAACTCCTCGTACCCGTCTGAATGTCTATGATTACACGATGTATTCACAACACCCGCTTTGGTCACCGTTGCTATAGACTGTACGTATATTTGGGTCAAGATCTGTTTGTAAGAGTCTTCGCAACAGTGAGGAAGGTAAAGTGATCTATCCTTTCATCCTCTTGAAATCGGTAGGAATTGGTTTATACGAGAAATCCGTGTTCGGATGCCAGAATCTCTACGGTCGAATTTATGCTTTAGATGATTATCCCGTTCCACAGAACTCAGGCCTCTATGTTTACAAACGCAACCGCAGTGGTCGCCTTCTTTCCTGGAAGGCACACAGCATTCATATCTCGCCGGGCATAAAATCTTCTCAATCCGCATCCAGCCAGACTGGAAAGACTTATCCGGGTTCCCGCTCAACTAGTTACAAGGGAGCGAGGAATCTGTACAGTTGAGGAAATTCAGCGTCTGGCGCCAGAAACTCCTTTCCTTTCCTTTAGTGGGGGAGGAGGGAGGCAGAGAGAAAGAGAGAGGACAGGAAAAAGAGAGAGATAAAGTAAGGAAAACTAATGTACTCGAAGGTCGACATAGTTAATACAGAACTGTCATTCTTCGGATAACACAAAATGTTTATTAATCGTATTACATTTCTGGCTGCACATGTAGCAGTCACTATAAGAATGGACGTAAAGATTAATGAAATAAACAATGAAAAGAAATGCATGTATTTTCATCGTCGTCGTCGTCCTTCTCCTCCTCCTCCTCCTCCTCCTCCTCCTCCCATTGTTACTTTTGCTCCAAGATATTTGAATTTTTCCACCTCTTCGAAAGATAAATCTCCAATTTTTATATTTCCATTTCGTACAATATTCTGGTCACGAGACATAATCATATACTTTGTCTTTTCGGGATTTATTTCCAAACCTATCGTTTTACTAGCTAAAACTAAAATTTCCATGTTTTCCTAATCGTTTGTGGATATTCTCCTAACATATTCACGTCATCCGCATAGACAAGAAGCTGATGTAACCCGTTCAATTCTAAACCCTCTCTGTTATCCTGAACTTTCTCAATGGCATATTCTAGAGCGCCTGTGGCGAGAACGTGACTCGCGAGACATTGTGGCTCGCAGTCATAGCTGTGTATTTCGCTTGCTTCTAATCTCCGCCAACCCTCACCCTCTCACTCACTGGAGTCAAACTCCGTTCCATTTTTATTTGTCTCTGACCTGCGAGTGGCATATGTCTATTTCGAAACCATGTACGAAAGTTCCAAGTAGGATGGAAGGACGCATTTTTTTTTGCTGTCAATATGATGAGAATATTAAGTGTATGATTTGTTCACAAGTATTACGAGGAAAACAGTTGTATAACATAAAACGGCATTATACTACATGTTACTGATGAAACATTAAAAGCTTAAGTGTTATTGTTGTTGTTATCATTATCATCATCATCATCATTATCATCATCATCATTATCATCATCATCTCTGTACCTCGAGCCTTTTTCAGCAGATGTACGAATAAAGCAGTTAGTTCTTCAATTTGAACTGATTGATTTACAATGAATGTTAAATGAAAGCTAGATGTAAGGACTTGACAAATGTTGAACTTTAAAATCTTTGCCAAAAAATAAATATCCGAAGCTTCGTTCTTTCGCTTGCTCTGTTGAAGCCATGTTCGCTACAACTTACGTTTGTGAAAAATTATTTTCAACAATTAAAATAGTAAAAACCAAATTTAGATCACGACTGACAGATAAATATCTTCGTGATCAACTACGACTGGCAGTAAGTGTCATAATTCCTGATTTTGAAACTTTGTCGCAGAGACATTCCGAAGACAGTTAATTATAGGTTGTGATATTGTTCATTTCTTTCTTCGTTACACGTACTAAACATTAGTTTGTAGCCTTGTACTGTATAAAATTATATTTAAGTGCTTGACGTAAGGAAAATGAATATCCGTTAATAAGTCAGACAGTTGCTTTACTTCCCCTTCGGGTGGCTGCCTCCCTCCATAGTTGCTATGCAAGTTGCAGGTTACACAGTGGTTCGGCGCACGATTACATTTTCGCCACCGCTGTTCTAGAGCAAAGTTACAAAGTAAAGGTGATAGTGTATCTCTTTGCTTTAGCCCGCAGTGAATTGGAAAAGCATCAGACAGAATCCGGCCTATACGGACTCTGCTGTAAGTTTCACTGAGACACAATTTAATTAATCGAACTAGTTTCTTGAGAATACCAAATTCAATAAGAATGTTATATAAAACTTTTCTCTTAACCGAGTCATATGCCTTTTTGAAATCTATGAATGACTGGTGTACTGTACCCTTATACTCCCATTTTTTCTCCATTGTAGTATTAAAAATACAAAGGTTTAAAGTATACTAATTTACGAGCGCTCTAAAGAATGTTTGAATACTCTGTTTTTAAACCGTTCAATGAATAAAAAATTAAGTCAAATTACTTAATTTATGGGAGTACAGAGAATTCTTTTTTATATAATCCAGAAAACACTTTATTTTAGTACATATTAAATTATCTAATTTAGAAATATCTTTCGAATAATGGTTCAAGAAAATGAAATATAAACAGTGAATTCATTCCTAACACAATGAAGAAATAAATTATTACGATATATGTCAGATAAATGAGAAAATATATCACCTTCATACCACTCATCCCTTAAATATGAATTCCAGACGCACTCAAGCTTCTTTCGTTCGTTATACTTTTTCATACATTTCCAACTTGGATTAGCTACAGAATTTGTCTGGACGGACACAGTTCTCATATCTGATACAATTTGTCTGAAATCTAGCCTTTTCTTCTTTTCATAACAAAATATTCAACAGACTGAATAAACTACGTCACCACACGGAATCAACATGTGGGCGTAACAAATTCAGTGACTGTACATCGGAGTGAATCAATAGTCTGGTTCTCCACGAAATCTATTTGCAAAGATTCGTTTCAAAACGCTCCAACTTTCGAGCTGATTGCCTATCTCTCGCTATACATTTGAATACCAAATCGAATGCCTTTGGACGACAACTTGGGGGTTTACTGATATGAGTATCTGAAGATATGCGCACTCGAGTCTCTTCTATAGGTGGTTTATGAGACATTTTGTTGCTAGTGCTGTTACAGACAAAATAAATTTTTTCTCCACTTAATACCGGGACATCATTTTATTTTTACTAATATTTCTAATATCAACCTGTCTATACATTTAGAATAACGGTTGAGAACAATTTTTTGGGGAGATGTAGTGAGATGAGGTGAGGCCGAGGATTTACCAAAAGATTACCTGGCATTTGCCTTATGGTTGGAGAAAACCTCGGAAAAACCCAACCAGGTAATCAGACCAAAGTGGGTGAAGTGAGGTGAGGCCGAGGACTCGCCATAGACGGCTGTGGAAAACCTCGGAAGAAGCCAACCAAACAATGATGACTGATAAGACCCCATGGAGTAAATAAGTCTGAAGGACGAAAAATCACAATTCTCATCATAAACTATATCTTCTTGTCTTACAGCGAATTCATTATAAGCCAACGTAGTTGAACTTCTTTATTACGCTGTTTTCAGAATTCGAAATTCTGATGCACACAATAATTTGGATATTGCAATACTTCGCAGAATTTCAGTTATGTTTTCTTACTTTTAAGAGTAACATAAAGTACCGAATTACCTTGTTTTAAAAGATATTATTTTTAATTCATTGCATGTTATATGCTACAATGAAGATAATTAATACGAATATTTCTTATGTAAAAATTTCCTTGAACGATATTATAGGTAAATTTATTAAAATATGTAGGCCTCTCTTTAGAGATTGTATGCAAAGATTAAATCTTGATTTTCCTTCCGCTCTTCCACAATACACCAACGACTTTAAGGCCACCTTTCTTTATCGACGTCATTTTAGATAAGAGGATTCCAGCTTCTAGCAGAAGCGCCTTTTCCACTCTGGAGGAAAATTGTGTTTGACATCAGCACTCAACAGTGATGAGTGTAGAGAGTTGAATTCCAGTCATCTCCTTCGTCATAGCTTATTTTCATTCAATTTTACCGCCATTTAAAATTTATAGCATCATCACTTCATTTCCTACGTAAGAAGTGGAACGGTTTACAGCTTCTTAATTAATGCAGGGAATTCTTTAGATCAGGAAATATAGGAGAGTATACGCAATTATAGACAATTAAGTTATGAAAAACACAATGGAGATAATAGAGAACGTTATATATATACTCACAAGCTTTATAGAATATATAAAAGAATTTGATCGTGTGAATAGAATGGAATTGTCGAATATTATTATAAAGGGAGGCTATTCAATGTACTTGATACACAGAGGTCAAGGCTTGTATCACAATACAAAAGAGTTACAGAACTAGGCATAAATCAATAGCAAGCTTTAAAAACAAACCAAGAAATAAAATGAGATTCCAACATGTAGGAAAAAAACTTTTTAATATTTATTTGTCGGTAACATGATAACTGAATGGGAAGTCAAAATACGCTCAGTGGTGAAATTAAATGCCATCTATGTGCATAAAATTTTTATTCTTATGACTAGAAACATTTATATAGTGCATACATTTTACTTTTCCACGCTCGGGGATGTAGAGTAGGCGCGGCAGTGCACAGCGCAACTGGACACATGCGAGCGTGGAAAATTAAAATGTATTCGCTGCAGAAAAGCGAAAGACTTCAGAAATTTAGGTTAAATTTAAATAAAATGAATGATATTGATTTACAATAAATTATTGGTTTCATTAGAAAACTATTCATTACAGACGAATTTTTCGAATTTTTGCAGGTTAGACTGATCACAAACAGCCGAAACTTTTCGAATTCTGTTCCCGAAATAATTAAGGTCAGCCTCCGTGAATTATTCTAGTAGATAATCGGTTTCCTATGCAGTTGAGTTTGAGTATGGTGCTAGTTTGACATTATATTACTTTGTTTGTGGTTCATTGCGTAACACTGCTAGAACTCGATATAATTTAGAATGAAGAACATTTTTTACGACAGTTATATGAAGAAAACATTCTTACAAATATTGGAAGAGAAAATTTCGTTAAGTATAACCAGGGATTCAAATTCTATAACAGTATGGATTTTTATGTTACTGGCAAAAGTGCGAACACTTGAAATTCTTGTACACAAACTGTACGCAGAACATGGACTCAATCCGCTTTAATAGATGAAAAATCTGATGACATAGGATTCCGAATACAAAATGAGCTTCAAGTAATTTCTCGAAATCTTTACGCATATGTAAAAGCAAAGGACGAACACTACGATCGTCTAGTGCAATATTGGTTATACATCATTAGGTCCTATTTCTAGAAAGTAATCATTCAAGTAAGTCAGTGAAGTTAGTTATTAGAACAATGACTAAAATCAGAACAGCTCGGTGCTTTACCGACCCCAGAACATTGGTGGTTCAACCTTGCTGATGGGCACGCGCGTTATCAGTATAGGGGAGAGTCGGGTAGTATCGGACATCGGGTAATATCGGACAGTGCGTTTCTTTTATCTACCACCATATGGTAGTACCTGAATGACATGGTTACGTTTCTCTATGCGACATCACAGAAACGTAACCATGCCAATCAGTTACTATCATCGTGTGGAAGATGAAAGAAACTCACTGTCCGATATTACCCGATGTCCGATACTACCCGACTCTCCCCTAATACTGGTGTCCTAAACAAGGTTTCTTTAATTATTATTAATCTTCCTCTTCAACGACTCATATGTATTAAACTTCAATTTTATTTTCTCATTTGTCCCAATATGCCACGTATAGTCTCATATTTATTAATCTTCCACTTTATCGTCTCATATATATTACTCTTAAACTTCTGCTTCTTTTGTTTCAACATTTTTTTCGCATAGACCTAGTCCCTATTATTTATTTGCTCGTTTTCATACTCTCTCTCGCTATCATAATATTAATACTCGATCACAACGCGATAACACACTAGAAATTCCACTTCACACATCATCTCTGTATTCCTCATCTTTCATTGTTGCAACCTCTCGTCACTGGAACTCTCTTCCGCCTGAAGTCAAGGGCTGCCGAACATTGAAATCTTTCAAATCCAAGTTAGAAAATTATCTTATGACGAGTTGCCAAACTAACTTACTATTATGACAAGTGTTGTATTGCATGTTTCCACGTATTCACATTTTTTTATGTTCTAGTGATATTTAACTAAATTTATATTTTTGTTTTCATATTTTTCGATAATGGTATATCTCTAAATGTGATAAGTTGAGCTATATATAATCATAATTTTCCTTACTGTGTGTACTTAAAAATATTGTATTCATTGTATGCTTTGTACTGCACTATTTTATTACTACTATTAGTATTATTATTACTATTAGGCCTATTATTATTATTATTATTACTATTCTTATTTATTATTACTATTATTATTATTATTATTATTATTATCAATAATTGTATTATTTTTTATACTTTGTATGCCTCATTTATTTTTGATCTGCTGTTCACATTTTATTATGCTTTTCTCTTTCTTTCTGTATGTTATATATTATGTCTGATTTCTTCTTACTTGTTGTTTACATTTTATTATTATTATCTTATTCAGTTTTGTGTGTAAAATTGTAGTGTACTTTGTAAATTTGTAGTGTTTTTGTAACGCAGTTTTTACTCCTGGTTGAGTGTTAGAGAAGGCCGTATGGCAAGTTTCTTGTTTATGTTAGTTAATTAGGATACAATTAATTATACTTAATCACTCATTTAAAGTTTGTGTGACTGCAACCTGTGTATATTTTTGTGTGACTTTACTTCGTTTATAGTGTTTCTTTTTTTTTTTTTTTTTTTCCTTTTTATTTCTGTTATTGTATTTGTATTCCTGGTGTTGTGGAACAGAAGGCCTGATGGCCTTAACTACACCAGAATAAATAAATAAATAAATAAATAAATAAATAAATAAATAAATATGGCCTTAACTCTGCCAGGTTAAATAAATCATTATTATTATTATTATTATTATTATTATTATTATTATGTGTATCAACGTTTTCTATAGTCTCATGTTTATTAATCTTCCTCGTTATTGTCTCATACGTATTAATCTTAAACATTACTGCTTCATTTGTTTCAACATTTTTTTTCGCATAGGCCTAGTCTCATATGCATTAACGTTTTTTTATAGTCTCATGTTTATTAATCTTTCTCGTTATTGTCTCATACGCATTACTCTTAAACTTTACTGCCACATTTGTTTCAACATTTTTTTCGCATAGGACTAGTCTCATATGCATTCACGTTTTTTATAGTCTCATGTTTATTAATCTTTCTCGTTATTGTCTCATACGTATTACTCTTAATCTTTACTGCCACATTTGTTTCAACATTTTTTTCGCATAGGACTAGTCTCATATGCATTAAAGTTTTTTAGTCTCGTTTATTAATCTTCCTCGTGATTGTCTCATACGTATTACTCTTAAACATTACTGCTTCATTTGTTTCAACATTTTTTTCGCATAGGCCTAGTCTCATATGCATTAACGTTTTTTATAGTCTCATGTTTATTAATCTTTCTCGTTATTGTCTCATACGCATTACTCTTAAACTTTACTGCCACATTTGTTTCAACATTTTTTTCGCATAGGACTAGTCTCATATGCATTCACGTTTTTTATAGTCTCATGTTTATTAATCTTTCTCGTTATTGTCTCATACGTATTACTCTTAATCTTTACTGCCACATTTGTTTCAACATTTTTTTCGCATAGGACTAGTCTCATATGCATTAAAGTTTTTTAGTCTCATGTTTATTAATCTTCCTCGTTATTGTCTCATACGTATTACTCTTAAACATTACTGCTTCATTTGTTTCAACATTTTTTTCGCATAGGCCTAGTCTCATATGCATTAACGTTTTTTATAGTCTCATGTTTATTAATCTTTCTCGTTATTGTCTCATACGCATTACTCTTAAACTTTACTGCCACATTTGTTTCAACATTTTTTTCGCATAGGACTAGTCTCATATGCATTCACGTTTTTTATAGTCTCATGTTTATTAATCTTTCTCGTTATTGTCTCATACGTATTACTCTTAAACATTACTGCTTAATTTGTTTCAACATTTTTTTTTCGCATAGGCCTAGTCTCATATGCATTAACGTTTTTTATAGTCTCATGTTTATTAATCTTCCTCGTTATTGTCTCACACGTATTACTCTTAAACATTACTGCTTAATTTGTTTCAACATTTTTTTTCGCATAGGCCTAGTCTCATATGTATTAACGTTTTTTATAGTCTCATGTTTATTAATCTTTCTCGTTATTGTCTCATACGTATTACTCTTAAACATTACTGCTTCATTTGTTTCAACATTTTTTTTTCGCATAGGCCTAGTCTCATATGCATTAACGTTTTTTATAGTCTCATGTTTATTAATCTTCCTCGTTATTGTCTCATACGTATTACTCTTAGACATTACTGCTTCATTTGTTTCAAGATTTTTTTCGCATAGGCCTAGTCTCATATATATTAACGTTTTTTTATAGTCTCATGTTTATTAATCTTCCTCGTTATTGTCTTATACGTATTACTCTTAAACTTTACTGCCACATTTGTTTCAATATTTTTTTTCGCATAGGCCTAGTCTCAATATATATTAACGTTTTTTATAGTCTCATGTTTATTAATCTTCCTCGTTATTGTCTTATACGTATTACTCTTAAACTTTACTGTCACATTTGTTTCAATATTTTTTTCGCATAGGCCTAGTCTCATATACATTAACGTTTTTTATAGTATCATGTTTATTAATCTTCCTCGTTATTGTCTTATACGCATTACTCTTAAACTTTACTGCCTCATTTGTTTCAACATATTTTCCCATAGATCTAATCTCATATGTAATAACTTTTTTATATAGTCTCATGTTTATTAATCTTCCCCTTTATCGTCTCATGTGTAATAATGATAGTCTTCACTTTCTTCAACGTCTTCTTTATTTTTATCTTAATCTTCTTCAGTTTCGTCTTTATTGTCATTATCATCATCATCATCATCATCATCATCATCATCATCTTCAACGTTTCTGGGTCTTATTTTTCGTCTCTTCCCATTTTTTTCTTCTTTATCCTAGTCTTGTTGTTGATCGTCTCAATTTTCTTTTTCATTGTCTATTTAACATCAATACAACCTTCACCCTCATTTTATTATTTATTAATGACTTCATTGTCACACATATTAGTCATCATTACCGCATTTATCATTGTTGTCACCTCATTCCTCACCGTCTCTATGTTCATGTTTTAATCATCACGATCATCTTTATCATCCTATCACTATTTTCACATTGTTCTTTTTGTTTTATTTTATTTAAAATTCACCGTTATCATCTTCAAATTCAATTTCATCTTAAAATAACCTTTTCTTAATTATCATCTCAACTAATAACAAGAAAAACAAAGACACGGTATTAATGTATAAGGTGTTATTGAGACCAGTGTTGATTTACACAGCAGAGACATGGCCGATGATAAAAATGGATGAAAGAACATTGGGTATATTTGAGAGAACAGTTGTACGGCTTAATTTTGGACCAGTGGAGGAACGGAATGTATGGAGGAGGAGATATAAACCATGAGCTATATAAACTCTGTAAAGAACCAGATATTGTAGCAACCATAAAAATCAAGAGACTACAATGGGTCGGTCATGTGTTGCGGGCGGATGATGGAACTATTAAGAAAGTGTTTAGCACTAATCTGGAAGGAACAAGGAAAATTGGAAGATAAAAGTTGAGATGGGAAGATAATGTGACGAAGGACATACAAATACTGGGAATAAGAAACTGGAGAAGAACGGCTCTGTTGAGAGAGGAATGGAGAAAGCTTCTACAGAAGGCCAGGGCTCGCACACGGCTGTTGTGCCATTGTTGATTGATTGCTTCTTAATTATCAGTACGAATTCAACTTCATCTTAAAATATCTTTCTCTTAATTATTAGCATGAATTCAACTGCATCTTGAAACATCTTCTTTTAATTATTATCAGTATGAATTTTCATCATAAAACATATTTTTTTTAACTACCAATATGAATTCAAATTCATCTTAAAACATCTTTCTCTTAATTATCAGTAAGAATTCAACTTCATCTTAAAACATCTTTCTCTTAATTATCAGTATGAAATTTAACTTCATCTTAAAACATCTTTCCTTGGTTATTAATATGAATTCAAATTCATCTTAAAACATCTTCTTTTAATTATTACCAGTATGAATTTTCATCATAAAACATCTTTTATAACTACGGTACCGACATGAATTCAACTTCATCTTAAAACATCTTTCTCTTAATTTTCAATATGAATTCAACTTCATTTTAATACATCTTTCTCTTAATTATCAATATGAATTCAACTTCATTGTAAAACATCTTTCCCTTAATTATCAATATGAATTCAACTTCATCTTAAAACATCTTTCTCTTAATTATCAATATGAATTTAACTTCATTTTAAAACATCTTTCTCTTAATTATCAATATGAATTCAACTTCATTTTAAAACATCTTTCTCTTAATTATCAATATGAATTCAACTTCATTTTAAAACATCTTTCTCTTAATTATCAATATGAATTCAACTTCATTTTAAAACATCTTTCTCTTAATTATCAATATGAATTCAACTTCATCTTAAAACATCTTTCTCTTAATTATCAGTATGAATTCAACTTGATCTTGAAACATATTTCTCGTAATTATCAGCATGAATTCAACTTCATCTTATAACATATTTGTCTCACTTATCAGTATAAATTCAATATTTTCATCTTAAAATATCTTTCTCTTAACTATCGATATGAGGTTCATCACGAAATTTAGTATCATCTTTAAATATTTCAGCCCAGTTTTCCTCGTTTTCATCCATTTGTCATATTGCTGTATTCTCAGTACAGTATTATTATATTAGAGACGAGAATTTCATGCACTATAAAATCTCAAAATATCCATACATTCATGTACTGTACTATCAAACTATGAAACATGCACGATCAAGCGAAAAATACATTAAAATATGCACTTTCATTTTTGTTCCAATTTCTTATTTCACTTCACATTTTTTGCACAGTTAACACCTAACAACATTTCTAAATTAGTTTCTGTGAGGTTCCTGCGCTTGTCAATCAATATTTTTTTGTAGGCAGATAATGATCTCTCTACATTGCAAAAAGTTACGGATGCAAACTTGAATGAACATATTTGTGACAGTGTCAGGTCAAATTCAAGTTTTCGCCACAAATAACCTTCTTCACTGAACAAAAGAACCTGCAGTCCGGTTTCGCATTTATGACCCTGTCCAGTTTATTTTAAAGAACTGTCATAGAAAATATTCGGAAACAGAATAGCAGTGCTTAGCTACCTCTTCACTGCAACAATCGCAGAATACGACTTCCCCATCTGATCTAACAAAATCTTTTCCTTTAATCCACTGTGCAAAGAGTGCACTTTTGGTTCCTTTAATTGGAGGCATATTGGAACCACATTAACACACGCAAACAGAATAAACAAGCACATTAACCACTTACAAGGTTCACACACTGCAAAGACAGTTTAGCGAATGATTCCAATTTTAGAAGAATCTAAATTGCTACTAGTAATGGAAGAGAGAGAGAGAGAGTGTGTGTGTGTGTGTGTTTTTTTACAACCTTTCTGAAAGAGGATGCTTTCGACCTAAATTGTCGGCAGTTTTCTTGAACCCTCTATATTTCCTCTCTATTAATCTCAAAATATCCAACGTAATAAACCAATTTATGACACGCAATCTCTAGACTAGAGGGTTATCGGTAAAGTGTTGTAAAAGCGAACTTCCGTCCAGTGAAACATCTTATTGTGAAAATCATAACATTTTATTTCACTTTTCTGTTATTTATTTTATTTTTCTTTTCCTTCGTCAATCCTGATTACTGAAGCTAAAATAAGAGACATAAAAATCGGAAAACTCAGATGTCCACTCAAAACCATTAAAACATGCACTTAAACTGGATATAATGTATATTATATGCAAGATTAAGCTAAAAATTGCTTAATTATGCATTATGCATGTTTTTATCCCCAAAAAAGGCCAAAAAATGCAAATATGCATGGAAAAAGTACACATATTTGGAGCCAGAAAGTAATGAAATGGATAAGTACTAAGTTTGAGCTAAAAAACATGCATTTGCATGGAATTCTCGTCTCTAATTATTACCAAAATAACATGAAAAACTACAACATTATTTTATAAATAGTACTAACAAATAAATTCATTCCTCAATTAAAATAAATAAAAGTTTAGTTCCCAATTATTAGACGATAAAATATACCGGTAACTTAATATTCTCTATTTTTGGACACGCCAGTAAATAGACTAAATAAATATGCGATAATAATAACTTTACTAAAACTGATATAATATGAATAAACATTCAGCTTTTGTACGTTAGTTTTATTGAAGTTATAAATCTTTAAACTTTCATTCCATTCGCTGTTTATAGTCAGAAAATTCTCGTTCCACTGTGTGTAACTCTGTACCTCATGAACTCACAAAAATTAATGGATTCTATTGTTTGCCAGTTGAATGCTAGTCATATGTTCCCTGGGGGTAAAAATGGAATGAACTGGTTAAACTATCTGTAACAAGAGCTCTGTTATGTCACAAAATGCAAACAAGTAGTAGCACATGTCGATTGAGCGTTGGCTCACGAAATTGATTTTCAAGTGACAGTCACCCAAAGACGTGACGTTCCGTTCATTTGAATCCTGCCACGCTTGTTTGGCAAGAAAATTAACTGTCACTCTGTGTGAGAAGATGACTAAGAATCAGTTACAGAATACTTTAATTATGTGGGAAGCCGCTATGATTCCGAGTTCTTGTTGGAACGATAATAAATTATATGCATTTTGTAAGATATGCCGCACAAAGAGTATTTATAGTATTCTTACTTACTTACTGGTTTTTAAGGAACCCGCAGGTTTCATTGCCGTCTCACATAAGCCCGCCATTGGCCCCTATCCTGAGCAAGATTAATCCAGTCTCTACCATCATATCCCACCTCCCTCAAATACATTTTAATATTATCTTCCCACCTACGTCTCGGCCTCCCCAAAGGTCTTTTTCCCTCCGGCCTCCCAACTAACACTCTATATGCATTTCTGGAATAGCCCATACGTGCTACATGCCCTGCCTATCTCAAATGTTTGGATTTAATGTTCCTAATTATATCAGGTGAAGAATACAATGCGTGCAGTTCTGTGTTGTGTAATGTTCTCCATTCTCCTGTAACTTAATCTCTCTTAGCCCCAAATATTTTCCTAACCACCTTATTCTCAAACACCCTTAACCTATGTTCCTCTCTCAAAGTGAGAGTCCAAGTTTCACAACTATTTAGAACAACCGGTAATATAACTGTTTTATAAATTCTAACTTTAAGATTTTTTTACAACAGACTGGATGATAAAAGCTTCTCAACCGAATAATAACAGGCATTTCTCATATTTATTGTGTGTTTAATTTCCTCCCGAGTATAATTTATATTTGTTACGTTGCTCCCAGGTATTTGAATTTTTCTACCTCTTCAAAGGATAAATTTCCAATTTTGATATTTCCATTTCGTACAATATTTTCGTCACGAGACATAATCATATATTTTATCTTTTCGGAATTTATTTCCAAACCTATTTCTTTACTTGCTTCAAGCGAAATTCCCGTATTTTCCCTAATCGTTTGTGGATTTTCTCCTAACATATTCACGTCATCCGCATAGAGAAGCAGCTGATGTAATCCGTTCAATTCCAAATCCTTTCTGTTATCCTGGACTTTCCTAATGGCATATTCTAGAACAAAGTTAAAAAGTAAAGGTGATAGTGCATCTCCTTGCTTTAGCCCACAGTTAATTGGAAACGCATCTGACAGAAACTGTATAAGGACTCTGCTGTACGTTTCACTGAGACACATTTTAATTACTCGAACTAGTTTCTTGAGAATACCAAATTCAATAAGAATATCATATAAAACTTCTCTCTTAACCGAGTCATATGCCTTTTTGAAATCTATGAATAACTGATGCACTGTACCCATATACTCCCATTTTTTCTCCATTATCTGTCGAATAAAAAATATGTGATCAATAGTTGATCTATTACGTCTAAAACATTTATAGTATTCTACAATAAAATATTAACATAATGCAAATGATCCATAGGCCTACTTTTTTCAAACATCCATTCATGAAAGTAGATCTTTTGACGCCAACAAGCGTGGTAAAAATTGATTGTTAGACGACAGCGTGCGAGAAATACTTTTAACACTAGTGAGAAAAGTATTTTTTAACCTTTCAGTGCTCACGCCGTCATTTGTGACACCAGTACTCGCGCGTATCACATTAAATTTGTAATCCATCCGGCCGCCACGATTGAAAGTTGATTTTACTCAATTCAGAGTTGTCTACACAGATAAGTATGTTGAAATATTACAAATAACTACTCCAGTGTTGTAATAAAAACCACTGCCTTCTATGTATGCTACAATACATGTAAAATTCATACGCGAAAGTTAGTGTTACGGTCCGCGTCACCGTTTTTAGCGTGTGAAATAAGTAATGGGAACGTTAAGTGCGAGTGTTTTACATTTGCCGCAGTCAGTCTGACAAATGTGATTGGTAAATGGCTGATGTGACGTGTATAGGAAGTGGTATACATTCTCAGCTGCACTAACAACATACTCACAAAATGGGCACTATATATCTAGGACACACGCCAAAAACGTTGGCGCCAGCTATAATTAATATACTTTATACGAAACAAATCACTGCATTTGAAAGATACTGTACTTTTTTTTACCAAATCAAGCTTTACTTAACAAAAGGAAATAAAAATTATTCCAATTGAACACGAAATATTACAAGTACCTGAATCATTTTCACTCCTCACATTGAAGTTGATGGTGAAGTTTGTATGTTGGCCAGATTGCTGACATCAGTCAGCTGTTCATAGTGTAACGTACGTACTGTATATTAATATTTTTTTAAATACTATTTTCAAAATATACTATCGTATAATAATACTGTACTATACACGTTTGTGAAATGCATTATAAAATCTTGGGAATTAAAAAACTCGCTCTGCTCTTTTTCAAACTTTCACTAGATTCTGTACCTCCTAACATTGTACCTTGGTATTTAACAAATACTTGTACACAAATTATGCAAATTGTTATTTTTATAAAAATGCATTCAAATCGCAATTACATAAAAATTAACATTTCAATCCTTGTTTTCTCGAAACATTACTTACTTATGGGCCTCAATTTAAAGAGTAGAAGGTGTGACAGACTCACCAAGAAGAAGCATCCTCTGGACACTCGATGGCACTCTCTGATCTCGTGCAAGTGGTCTTCAAACAGGGGAGCGTCGTAAGCGGGATCAGCTTCAGTGCCGTAATGCATGTCCACCAGCTCCACCTGCAACATCACCAATCGATTGGTCAGCATACATTCCTCCTGCTTTATTCTACCATTATTCCAAGAGTTCTTTCTGCTGGTATAAAGCATCTAACAAACATAGGCGAGAGAGAACCGTTTCCTTGGGGGGATGGCAAAGCAAAACCATAGAATCCCCATATAACTGGGTTATGGAGGACAACATATACCTTCTCCCCCATCATAGATTGACCGTGGTACAATATATCGGAATATGATCATTTAATAAAGGTATTTTCGGGGGCATGTTTCTTACAGTGTTACATCCATATCCGCAATGTTCCAGACCGAGTTGTATAGGGCTTGAACTGTAGGTCTACTACAAATCATAATAGGGTATAACTTAAAACAATCTCTCCCTTTTTCTCTCTCGGACGGAAACACATGCATACGTCAATAAAATTACGTAACAATGCTAACAGAAACTTTTTTTATATGAAGTTTACCTTCCTGAAGATATCATAAGAAATGCAAACTCTAATTATTTCATTTAATCTCGTCTTTAAGTTTACACATTATACCGGGATCACTTTTTTTTTTACTGCATTGTTGTGTAGTGTTATTCATATTTCTCCAAGTGGCGGCCTGAACACCTGCAGACTTCTAAAGGTACGGTCACAAGTCGCTACTTTTGCAGCGTTGCAGTACAAAAAACTGCTCAACTCTCGTACTGTGACGTGTGAACAACGGTGCAACCCGAAAAGTAGCGGCTGCCGAACATGCTGCCCGCTACTTTTTCATGCTGCGCGCAACTTGTAAGTACTGACGTGTGAACAGGGTTCTCAGGGTTGCAGCCGCATTTTTGATATCGGTTTTGTTGAAACTTTTGCTGCAGTTGCGACCAGTGTTGCTATCCAGATGTGCCAATGATACTTTTATTGTTTGGATATATTTTAATGTTAGGTATTATGAAAATAAATGATTTGTAAAAGTTACTAAATGTGCAACACACTCTGAATATATTTGCTGACGATATAATTCATTTTTTTTTTTTTTTTTTTTTTTTCCGTAGCGTAGTTTCAAATAGGAGGGTTGCCAACATTGATTACGTGAATATGCTGTTGGTTATCACTCAAGTATATAGGCGTTTTTAATAGCTTTATAGTAAAAATAATGCCAATTTCTGAATACTAGTTAGGACAGAAAAGCAAATAATAGATAAGTAAGCTATCGAATTAGTTTCATAATAATGCTAACATAACCACAAAATGTATATTTAAAAGTCAACACGGAGATGGAAACCTGTGCTAGACTGCGGCTGCAAAAGTAGCGCCTTGTGTGTGAACAGACTCGCAACCTCCAGTTGCAACTTTTGCAGCGCTCGGGTTGCGCAGCACGAAAAGTAGCGTGCAGCGCCCTACTTCTGGCTTACGTGTGAACACGACATGCAACTTTTGCAGTTGCAATACAAAAGTTGCGCAGCAAAAGTAGCGACGTGTGACCATATCTTAACACGTGAGTACAGGCTGTTACAAAAGAAACATTATAGTGCTTCCATTCCTCAAATGAGGTACAGCAATTCTTATACATTCAGAAGTTTAAAGTAAGTGTTATAGTCCAGACACAATATGATCTGAAGACATTAACTCAGCAATTTAAGCACAGAAACTTAATCATAACAAAAGCAAGAAAGATCTTTTGGAATTCAATATTTTCTAACGTTAATAGAAAAAAAGAGTTGAGACAAGTTTGGGGGGCAGTGGCCCCCAAGCTTCCTCGTAACTCCGCCTAAGCTAATAAATGAAAGTAAACTAAGAAATTCGCGCAGTTTCTTCTCGCATCAGAAAGGCATCTGTAAGCATATCAATTGAAAACCGAACTTGTGAGCTGTATCTCACAAGTGGAAATAGGCCAACATCCATAGGGAAACTGGAGGTGTCAAATAATGCTTAGCATGAATCATGATTCTCAGCTTATATATTTTGTGTTAATATTGGATGTAACTATACCTGCATCGCTCCGCGCCGTAGCTGCTTAGTTTACATAAAGTAGAAGCCTTACATGGGCGGTGATTCAAATCTACAAGAGGGAAGAAATTTAGTCATAAAATTTCCGTCAGTAAGAGACTATAGGCATCCGAGAAGGAAAACTCAATGCGCAGAACCCAGCGGGCGTGACTGTCTCGCGCAGATGACGTATGTTCCCGTTCCCAGCACGCTCTCACGCGTACTGCAGGGGTGTAAGAGGGGTATAGCATGCTCGCCGCGAGGAGTCCGAGCTGAGTTTTCCTTGTAGGATACCTATAGTAGCCACCGACGTAACTCAGTCGGCTAAGGCGCTTGCTTGCCGATCAGGAGTTACGCTAAGACGTGGGTTCGATTACTGCTTGGGCTCAATACTTGATTGCGTTTTTTCCGAGGTTGTTCCAATCGTAAGGCGAATGTCAGGTAATTTATGGCGAATCCTGATCTCGTCTCGCCAATACAATTTGCCAAAAATTATTTTTATTGCATGTAAGCTACCTTAAAAAAATACTTTGCTATTGTTGTTTACCATCAAAGTAATATTTTATACAGATACGAAAATAAAATGTGGGCTGAGTCTTGGTAGCAGTCCTTCTGAATCTAAACAACAAGCTTCATACGACTGTCCACAAATAGCATACATTTAGGCGCTCTTATTTACTGCACATGCGCAATGCGTTGTATCTAGAATGTAGTAAAATTAGTAGGGTTACCATCCGTCCGGCAAAAGGTGGACATATCCTCTTTTTTAATCATTTTATCCTGTCCGGCAGACATTTAAAAAAAATTGAAATTTCCGGCATTTCGCATTTCAACTAGAATTAATATGAATATTGAATAATGTGCGATATTATGCATAGAATATCTAAACAAATGGTGAAAACTTATGAAAGAATTTAACTGCTTTCAATGGTTGAAGCTGGAGCACATAAAAACATAAAATATGATGACCTATTGACATGCATCGAATTCTTGCACTCTAAAAATGTCACTATTCATGATTATAAGCTATTTTATCAATTTTATTCTGCAATGTGCAAAGATATGCCAATCAAGTTAATTTGGACAAAGATTTAAGTTTAGATAAACAATGGTGCAAGTTCTTCAATTCCAATAGTTCTGCGAGCACTGAAACTTTCTCAGAACTTTTAAAAGTAAGTCAGTTCTATTTATTTATCCCAAGTCAAAATGTAAATATTGAGAGAGTATTTTCCATAATATCTGCTTAATGGACAAATGAACGAAATCGAATGCTAACGGAGACAGTCAGAGGTATCATCATAGTGAAATATAATTTCAAGGACATGTCCTGTGAACAGTTCCATAGTTTTTTGTTACAAGATATAAGTTTGTCTCTTCAGGCTCCTGCGCACAAAGTGGGCTCCACCGATAAGTAGGGTACAGATGTAATACTGATCCAGCAACTAGTGAGAAAACTGACTAAGGTGAACCATTGTTTTTATCTTTACTTAATTTTGTTCAGACCAATTTTTAAAAAGTCGTCCTTTTTCAGCAATATCCTCTTATTTTAGATTCCATGTCCTCCTTAGAATTTCTTCTCGCGGTAACCCTTAAATTAGGCGACCCATTTTTTTCAGGGTTTGTACCTAATTATTATTTTTGTTGTTTACCGGATTATACACACAAGTACACGAATAAAAAGATGTAAATACACAGTACCGAAGGGTGCGGGGAGACTACTTCACTGCAGTGTGAACTGTTAACTTCCAACTTGCTCTCCGTCCCAAAAGAAGCTAGTATAATCGATGTAGATCTAACTTGTATTCAAAGTAACTAAACACAGGACTCTACTTATGAAACAATCTAATAAAAATAATAAAAGATCATGTGAGTTACGATAATACAGAAAGGGGGATTCATCGAATACATAATATAATTGCATGAAACGTTTATGCTGTTCGTGGTTTTTATTGTGAGCATGGTTAGCGATTGTAAGATGTTTGGTATTTGAAATGAAACTGTGATATTTATTTTCTTTTGATTTCACTCTATATACTCCTCTTGTTTAAATTTAACAAGGCGGAGTCTTTTCGTTAATTACTTCATAATTGCTTCCTCATTACATCAGACTTAGTTCCGAGACTATAATGGAATTGAAGAGTGTGTTTCCAAAACTCATTCAGTCCATTTGGCCATTTTTATTATTTATACAATGCCCGAAGTTGCGGGTTCGATTCCGGCCCAGATCGATGGCATTTAAGTGTGCTTAAATGCAACAGATTCATGTCAGTATATTTACTGGCATGTAAAGGACTTTTGCGGGACAGAATTCCTTATATAACCTCAGTAGTTTCGAGCATCGTTAAATAAAACTTAATGTGCAGTTTATAATGATTTAAACACATGTGAACTATGATTTTTTGAGGCCTCTATCATTATATCTTAAACTTCTTTTCTTCCAAAACAACGTCAACCCTTGTCTAAAAAATTGTGTTACTATGCATGTCACTTGAAAACTCGCTCATTCCGTAGATCGAGGGATAACAATAACTAGCCCAGTCCTTTTATAAAAATGGACTGAACGCGTTTGGGAAACATACTCTTCTTTGACAGTCGAAATGATTCACACATCATCATGACGCCTATGAGTTGTTTCAAAATGTAATAAC
The DNA here is from genome assembly GCF_040183065.1 of Periplaneta americana. Taxonomy (NCBI): domain Eukaryota; kingdom Metazoa; phylum Arthropoda; class Insecta; order Blattodea; family Blattidae; genus Periplaneta; species Periplaneta americana. The sequence continues at coordinate 56,555,777 of NC_091122.1, forward strand.
AATACATCATTACAGAGAATTGGATTAATTTGGAAAATAATACCGCAATTAGGTACTTCATAGTTAGCCTGTCTTTAATTACTTATTTTTGTGTTCACTCTCCCCGCATTTATTAATCACCCCTTTTATGCACGGAAATATTTTTTTGAATTAAAATTAAGGTTAATAATATCTAATCTTCCTCAACTTGGTGAGGTTGCCAAAGAATGGTAAACAGTAACATTTAAGGTGTGACATTAAAAAGTCTTACAAGAAATTTGTTTACAATAAACTCAAATATACAGTAGATAATGTTTCAGCCTGAATCGACTAGAAGTATGCCAAAATCAGGCCCTGAGACTAATAACTGGTGCAGCAAAATCAACCCCAATCACGGCAATGCAAGTCCTAACCCAGAACCCTCCAATATATCTCACTCTAGAGGAGCAGGCACTAACACATCATGAAAAAATCCTACGGTTAGCAACAACAAAATGGGAAAAAAGACTGTTACAACCAACCAAGTTGAAAACACAAACAAGTTTCCTGTCCACAGTCACGGAAATAAAAACAGAATTGAATCTCCCTAAATCTAAAGAAAACATTTTAAGCAGAGAAAACCCTCTAACCTTCGAACCAATTAATATTCAACTAGATTTAGAAGAACCAGTTACAAAATCTGAAACTTCCAAACCTGTACTAAAAGCGCTAGCATTAGAAGCTGTGAACAATAGATACCCACGAGAAGAATGGTTACATATCTACACAGATGGGTCTACTATCGATAACAACTCAGGATCAGGAATTACGTGTGCGTTATTCTCATTTTATCAACCAGCAGGATATCATGCAACAAATTTTGATGCGGAAATAATGGCTATCCATATCTCACTCCAACACCAACTATACAGAATAGATAAATTTCAAAATTCTGTCATTCTCTCTGATTCTAAAGAAGCATTATAAACAATAAATTCATATAAAATGATGTCAATCCAAATTAAAGAATGTCACAAAATGATCCAACAACTTCAAAAACTACAGAAAAGAATTCAATTGCAATGGATACCTGCACATTGCGGAATTGCTGGAAATGAAACTGCTGACTTTCTTGCCAAAAAAGGATCCAATTTAATTCAGAATACAAATACAAGCCTACCTTTTATATCCATCGAAAGACTAATTAAAAATAAATATAAAATCAAGCAAAACTAAGCACTATGTACCAAAGCCAAAGATAAAAAATGGAGCATTTTAATAAAAAAAAAAAAAACAGAAATTATTCCAGAAATCCCACGTAAATCTACAGTAGCAAAATTCAGACTGCTTACAGAACACGATTATTTGGCCAAACACTTGAATAAAATAGGAATTTACACAAATCCAAATTGTCCTCTATGCAACAAAGAAGAAGAAATGACTGAAGATCATCTACAAACCTGTGAAGTTCTACCTGATGGATCCACCACAGAGACATATTGGAGAGCAAGAACGCTAATGGCTTCGTTGCCAAAGTCCGGCATTAGATAACAACAACAACATGTTTCACAATAATGAAAATTTTCAGTAAAATAAAAAAAAAAAATACAGATAAAAAATAAAATAGAATGAGAAAATTCAACTATAATTTGAATTGAAGTACAAGTGTCGACATAAAATCTGCAGAGAACCCTTCAAAGCCATCATAGAAATTCCTTAATTGAGGCGTTCAGAGCTAAAGTGGATCAAGTCCATGAGACGTAGTTTTGAGATAGGAACTTGCTCTAGTGGATTATCTAATTTGCCTAGCAATAATTTTATTGCTCCATTCTCAAATTCTAGATTTATAAAATATAAACAATTGTGATGTTAATTGATGCAACGCTTTGATCACTTGATCCACTATGGCTAAGAACATCATGAACAAATAATCTGAGCCAAAAGTGACTGGTGTCACCTACCGGCGAATGCTTGGAATTAAGACTTGATCCATTACTGTTCGGAAAAGATCCAACTTCAGATAATCAGAAAACTAATTAAACTCAATTTATGAAAATTTGTGACTTCATCCATTTTAGCTCTGAACGCCTCAATTGTTAAATTGTTATTGTTGTTGGGACTCCAAATTTATGACAGATTGACACAAATTGTTTTGTTATGGTCTCTCTAGCGCCCACCATTAATCCGATGACTTATATATCCCTCAGTTTTGTGATGTTTTGTAATAAGGGATAGTTGTTTCATAAGTTGCTTTTACACGCTAATAAAATGAAGTCATCATGATGTAAAAATTCATTTATTTCGCCTTTATCTTGTTAGGCCGGGTTCGAAGCTACTTTTTGTTAAACACGTCATTATTTCAGTCATCCAACACCTTCTCTTTTGATCTCACTATGTATCAGTATGTAATTACTTAATTCTGATCTAGTTTTATGTTCAACTGTGTAAGCAAGTTTTAATCCTGGTTGAGTGTAAGAGAAGGCCTTACGGCCTTAACTCTGCCAGGTTAAATAAAGCCATTATTATTATTATTATTATTATTATTATTATTATTATTATTACTGTAAGCAATGACGTCTCTCCATTGACAGAAAATATAACTTTCTCGAATGCCAACCGCATGAATGTTTCACATTAAAAAGTAAATTAGCAGTAGTTAATCTGACCTCTCCCATGTGGTAGATATTAATAAAAAAACCTTTTCGGTATGTTTTACTGTACTTGAAATCCATGTTGTCCTGTTGAGAAAAATGCAATGTATCGCTTCGTGTGAACTGTGCTCTGCGGCATTCAATGGCAATCTACATCACTGTAATGTATTTTGTGTCACTCTATAATCATCCGTTGAATGGATTTTAGAGCGAGAACAAAACGGACCGTGGATCCACTCTTGAAGATAATGATGACAACAATATGTATTTGTAATAAGAACGTTTTTATTACTTATTGTCAACGTTTATTTTATTTCGTGAGTACGAAAGATTTTCTAACTCATTACGTTTCTGCTTAACGAGCCCAATTGAAGACGTCTCTCCACAAATACTGAAAACAAAAAGAAATAAGATCATTATAATAGAAAACGGAAGGACGGAACTTAATTAATGGAAAACCTCTCTTTAAAATCCATTGAATAATCCGATAAGCCAATACTTTGTAAAAACTCCTGATGTTCGGAGAATCTAAAGACAAAAGGACGAATTGAAAGTTTTTGTTTGGTATTTCCTGCCTTGTTATCAAGTGAACAGTTCTCTGCGAGTGATTGATGGTTCTCAAGTAACAGCCAGACTCAGAGGATCTGCAAATCCTGGCTTAACTTCCCAAGAAAGAGAAGTCTTCAATCAATCTAATTCCCGTTAGCCGGCCCGGAGATTGTCCACTCGTATTCTTTTACGGGCAGAGTTTATTATCGATCTCAACAAATTATCAGCTTATTTAGAAGCATCGACACCAAGAAGAGCGAGGTCGGCTGCATTCACATAGAGTACAAATTCCTCATTTACACTGCAGATGCCATTCAGAGAGCACTACATCAAATTGTTGCTCAGTAGGTTCATGGTTTTCCATTTAACGGAACTCTGGTTCGATTTCGAACAGATCATGTGAACCTTATGGTGAATAAAGAAGTTGTAAGACAATTGTTTTTGGCGGATTCTTTTTTTCATTTTTGATGTTGAATAATGATTATGTACAGATGTTTTTTAATTCGATCTGAAGTACAATCCGCGTAGGCACTTTCCAACAATGTGGCCCCGCGATCTCCAGATTTCAATCCGGCCGACTTTTGGTTGTGGGGTTACCCTAAAGAACAAGTTTTCCTGACATATCCAATAACCCTACTGCAACTGAAAGATGCCGTCTCGCAAAAAATTGCCAATATTCCAAGATATTAGCTGTGCTTGGTGTCGCAGGCAGAATTCTGTACGTTGAACAAGCGAACGGCGAACATCTTCCCAATGTTTTGTAAACCCCGTTGTTTGCCCAACACTGTAATGTTTTTGTTTTTTCCCTATCTCAAATATTATAATATTTATAGCGGATTAATATTTGAACTGACTTTTGAAATACCCTATACTATAAAATGTTTTAATTAAATTATGATTTCAGCAGATAATGAAAACGTATTTATGTTATAATAACAAGAAAAAATCGCAGAACATGTAATTAACATTTTTAAACCTGTATTTCGCTTTTCTCAATTGGCATTACTGAATAACATTCAATTGCCAGCGGCGTGACTCAGTCGTTTAAGGCGCTTGCCTGCCGGTCTGAAGTTGCGCTCGGGCGCAGGTTCGATCCCCGCTTGGACTGATTACCTGGTCGGGTTTTTCCGAGGTTTTCCCCAACCGTAAGGTGAATGCCAGGTAATCTATGGCGAATCCTCGGCCTTATCTCGCCAAAATACCACCTCATTATCACCAATCCCATCGACGCTAAATAACCTAGTAGTTGATACAGCGTCGTTAAATAACTAACTTAAAAAACATTCAATTTCTTTATTGCAGTAATCGTTATTCATCTATTTCGACTTCACAATGTCTGAATAGGTTAAGCATTCATAAATATACGAGTATAATTAGGCCTATTATCATTTTGTGAACGAATTTTTTAGATATACTACTAGGTTCAAAAAGTTCCCGGAATTTTACTACCATTTTTCGTATTAATATATAACAAGGGATATTATACATTTGTTTTGTTGGTAACATTCATGATGTCATTTCCTTAAAGTTTGCTGATAATGGCAATTATTGGTTTTGAGTTGTAGGCAATTGTTTATCATAGTGTTTTGTTTGTTCGTCGCATTTTGTAATTATGTCCACAGAGCAAAGTACAAACATCAAGTTCTGTGTTTTGCTGGGGACATGATCAGTATGGCTGATGAAGATGGTGATTTCTTAAACAAAATGAAACTGGTGCTACTTGTACGACCCAGTCCCTAAACGACAGTCATCTGAGTGGAAATCGAAAACATCTCCTCGGAAGCAAAAATTTCCTAGGGACACTTCCAAAGGCAAAGTTATTTTAAATGTTATGTTTTATTTAACGACGCTCGCAACTGCAGAGGTTATATCAGCATCGCCGGATGTGCCGGAATTTTGTCCCGCAGGAGTTCTTTCACATGCCAGTAAATCTACTGACATGAGCCTGTCGCATTTAAGCACACTTAAAGCAAAGTTATGTTGGAAGTTTTCTTCGACTCTCAGGGTCTCATGCACCATGAGTTCATTCCAGAAGGTCGTACTGTAACGAAAGAATTGTACGTAGAAACCCTCCGTCGCCTCTGGGACGCAGTGAGAAGGAAACGTCCAGAAAAGTGGGTAGAAAACAACTGGTTCCTTATGCATGACAATGCACCTGCTCATCGCGCAATTATTGTAAAGAATTTTCTTGCCAGGCACAACATAACTGCTTTGGATCATCCACCATACTCTCCTGATCTCTCACCACCTGATTACTTTCTGTTTCCCCGTCTGAAAAGTCATCTGAAAGGACGGAGATTCAATGCTGAAGAGGTTATCGCAAACGCGACGAGAGCACTAAGACGGGTTTCACAAAATGGCTTCCAGGCCTGCTTCCAGGAATTCGACACGCGTTGGCAAAAGTGTGTTGTTGCGGAAGGCAACTATTTTGAAGGGAATGCTGTAGAATAGTGTTTAAGGTACGTTGTTTCTATGATGCTAGCAAATTCCGGGAACTTTTTGAACCTAGTATGTATTATTTACATTTTTATTTTATTCACGAAATAGTCCTAATAAATGTCACTCGATGTCTGAGATTTCCCAAATAAACCCACTCGCTTCCCTCGTGGATTTATTGGCAAATCTCTGATCTCTTGTGACATTACTATAGATAATTAATTTTTATCATCTCGTGGGGTGCGGCGACTTTGTGACGGGGGGGGGGGTGGATTTGCTTGCTTTTTCCACTCTGGAATTAATCCCATCCGAGCTTTGCCAGTCTTATTAGGTACACACAAGATGCCTTTCTTGGAAATAACGAAACCACGTGTTTTGCAGGCTCCTATGATTTTCACGTAACTGTACTTGACATCGGAAAGAGTTATTATGTACCCCTCCCAAAAAGGCTCGATTTTCTTGGACATTGCTACTGTGATACACCGTGCACTCTGATTATGAAATCACTCACTACTGGTCTGTCACCTTTCGCTGCAATTCAGCTGTCGCGTCGGTGTGATTCCTGACGCACATGACGTCATTCAAATTCGTTATAAGAGATCGGAAACAACCCTGTAATACGTTATGTAATATGGAAAAGTAGTAATGGTAGTAGAAGAAGAAGAAGAAGAAGAAGAAGAAGAAGAAGGAGAATAGTAAAATTAGATGATATCCTAGTTAATAAAATAGTAAAGTCATTGAAATATTGATAGGAAAGGTAGGACCAAATTTAATTTAGATTCTATATCTAATTCCATAAATCCCTCAATCCTGCTTTCAGTCTATTCTTACACACCCACCACTAAGATAAAATAACATGGTCAGCTATAAACTTAATCCGATTTAGGTCTGCCCTCATCAACGGAGAGTAAGTGCTCAGACAATATGCTATAAAACCAGAATTAACTGGCCGGGCTCTACATTTTCGGAACAATGGGTGCAGCAGCTATTCACGCGGTCTGTTAAACCTCTGGATTTCGGATGCGATAACAGAATCCCTGTAACTACACAGTTTCGGTTTTAAGAACAACGACACCACAGATTGTGGCCACTCGCCTGGTAATCGTACAGTAACACAAGCACGTGATTTCACTTTCGTTGAGCATTGGGAATTTGTGTTTCCTTGCAAAATGTAAGGAAATCTTATACAGAGTAATTCACGAGGATTTAGAGGAGAAGGTGGAAATATGGGGCACCATTTTGTTTCCCTCATAATAATGGAAAATGGTGTGGCATATTGCTTGGGAATCTTTATTGACATACAAAGTAATTATTCATATACAATTTTTCCAGTCTTAAAGGTCAATAGTTGCAAAATATATATTTGCATATAATTACTTTTTGAAAGAAATGCGAACTGGTCCTCTATAGATAGTGGGGTCTAAATATGGGCAACCACAAAAATTTGAAAAGAAAAAAAAAAAACATAAGTAGGAAAAATGTGTCACATCAATGGCAATATTCTGTAACAAACAACGCAAGTCACGATAGTGAAAACAGGGACGTGTTAAGGTGCTGGTAATATGGACCACCTATCCCATATTTGACACATAGCGGTAGCCCATATTAGCAGCATTGACTCATGAAGGTTTCTAAGATTATGTATTGCAATTGTTGTTCTAAATAAATATTACTCTTATGCCATGTGATAAAGCTATTCTTAATCAGTGCAACACATCAAGCGTGATTTCTACTCGCGAAATATATTTCTTTCAATAAAATTGAAACTACATACCTGCAAAAACTTTGAAAAACATAAAGGACACACCACATCCACACCACAAAGGCAACTGGTTTGTCTCTTTCAGCGTATTCCGAATCTCACCGGTCCGGTGGCATCAATGACGTCACGTTGCAGCGAAATAAGGAACAAAACTGCTGGAAGGATCGATGGCTGTCATGGCGACTGTACAAGTTGTTGTCTGTGCTACGCTAGCAAAATTTTGCGAAATTTTCGTACTCCCATCTCGTTCAAAAGATAGCATAAACAATTTATTTCTTGAACCGGTAGTAATAACGGGTCCGTACACATGTTCGCTCATACGCCATTAACATATTGTTTTTACGTTGTGCTCATTACAAACAATACAGCAGAACTAAAGCAGAACACACCGCCATGACACAACAGTGCACGATGTCATTCGTCTACTAATTCCCGCCCTATACAAGAACTAATCAGATTCACTGATGGCGGCTGATGGAGACTGCCACCACCTTTGCAAGCTGATGGCACCGGTGCGACACCGGTGGAGCATCAATGACGTCATCGGTGGAATTCGGAACACCATGATGCCATCGGATTGCTCACCGGTGAGATTCGGAATACGCTCCTTGTGCACGCAGACTGATGGACACGAGATGTACTTTTAGAGCTTTTTCGCTAGGTAACAACACCATATATAGTAAAAAACGAGATAGCCCATATTACCACTCCTAGCCCATATTTCCACCTTCTCCTCTACCGTCACTTACAGAGCTTATTTCCGAAGACATTGTCAGCAAAATATATCATATAAACATTTGTCCTAATCGCAATATTTTCAAAGTTACACTAATTTCAAGTTGTTTGTAAAATACCTTTTTTCTTTAGTTTAAAGGGTAAAAAAAATATTACAAATAGAGAATGAACTATTCAGAAGTATCATTTCTTTATTTGGCTAGTGTTCTGAAGCTAAAAATGTGTTGTCAGTGCTTTGTACAGATTTCGTTTTTCAATTTTTAATTAAAAATCACATAATTCTTACGCACTTATCACAAAAATTATTACAAATCATACGAATTTAGGAACTTGATTCTTTACAGTTTATTTGAAGGGTTCAGAGCCATAGTGGGCCAAGCGCTATTTATTAAAAGCGGAGAAAACAAGGGTTAAATTTAAGTGATTACCATAATTTAACGTCACATAGGCCTATAGCCAGTACTATAAAGTATGGACATTGAAATTAAATGATATGTCAATCTTCATTAAATTATTATTTTCATTAAGTTAAGTTAAATGACAGTTGTTCAACAAGCAATTCCATGAACTAGAATATGATTTTTTTAAAATTTAAATTTGAATTTTGATATTGTCCGATAGTCTCTGACATGGTCAGGTAGAGAATTCCAAAGGTGTGGAATCGATATGCTGAAAGATGATGAGTAGAAGGATGTTCTGTGCAGAGGAATAGAGAGAAGGTACATGTTCCGGGTTCGAGGTAGTGAAAGGTAAACAAAACGAGATGCTAGGTAAGAGGGTGTGAAGGTGTGGATGATTTTAAATAGTAATAAGAGGGAGTTGAATAATCTTCTTTTTAAGTGGATTCCAAGACAACAATTCTAGTGACGGTGTCACATGATCGATTTTTCTAATGTTACAAACGAAACGAACGCAGATATTGTGAACACGCTGTAGTCTATGGGCAAGATCAGTATTTATATTCGTGAATAGAGAATCGCAATAATCTAAGTGGGGCATCACTAAAGTTTGGATCAGGTTCCTTTTAAGGCTGAGAGGTAAAACGATGGTTAAGTGTCTGAGAGAATGAATTATGGAAAACGTTTTCTTACATACTGTATGTAAGTCACTTGATTTTGAAAATTTAAATTTGAATCTAAATATACTCCTAAATTTTTTACTGTCCTACAATACAGGGTGACTCACGAGGAAAGGTAAAAAATTTAGGATACGATATCTTAGGCCATTTTGAGTGAAAAAGTTCATATGAACATAGGTCCGTTTTCGAACGATGGCAGAGCTAGGTGCATTTTTTGGTAAAACGTCTCGCCCCAATGTTAATCAGACGTTACCATATGCTGCTGACGTGAGAACGTGGGACAAGGTCACCGATCGCAATGAATGACGTAAAATTGGAATCTGCATTATGAGCGATGTAGATAAGAGAAACAAACCGGGTGGTGGGGCATTACAAATGTCACAACAAATACGCTATCAGTTCACAGAAGTTCAGTCAGCTACCTACAGTATAGTAGTTATACAGGTACAGTTATCGGAAGTGTTAAGTTGTGTTTTTCAAGATGCCTTATAAATTTTCGACTACAGAATACGCCGATATTGTGTATGTTTATGGTTTGTGCGATGAAAGTTCCTTGCGTGCCGTAGCTAAATATGAACGACGCTTTCCGAACAGAAGGGTACCGTATCGAAGGGTATTTACTGTCTATGGGGTTGGATGAAAAACTTGGTATAGCAAAGAAACGGGGAAACGAGAGAGGCGCTAATCGACCGTATTTTGGATGCAGCATAAAGAATAGCCACGTGCAACTCTCCCGAGCGATGAGCGCGATTCACGCCCGAGCGTAACAGTGCATTGGAGCAGAAGGGGGTACCTTTGAAAATGTGCGAAAACATCGACCCTGACATCTAGAATATTGGATATGTATGCATACGTGAATATAAACTTTAAATTTGTCCGTTATCTGTCTCTAAATGGGAGTTACTACAATGAAATTTCAGAAGTTTTTGTGAAATCAAAGGGCCATATCTCCGTAACCGTTCGAAAACGGACCCATATTCATATGAACTTTTTGACCCAGAATTACTTTTTTTACCTTTCCTCGTAAATCTCCCTGTATGTAATTGTGATATTACTTATTTTTGTATTTGATACAGTGGCTAGATCTATTTTGTTTAATGCTCGTTGGTTGACGAATGTGTACATATGTGCACATAAGAATTGTCGTAGTTTTAACGAATTTGGAGTATATTCACATTATCCATTTATATAATCTATGTTGACTAATATTTGACAACAAGGACAAACTCCTAACCACTACATTTATTTTGTTTTACTGGAGGCTGTACTGCGTTATAGCGCAGAGCGGCGAGGTTACTTATGGGGACAGCAAGATAGACGACGGGAAACAACCTCCTCATAACTCACGTCACCGGGTACGCTGCTGCTGATAGCGAGGTGAGAAGACCTGGACGTGCCAGATCGGAGCACCGATGTACACCGCAAACCAGACACGGAGGAGAAATAAGTCAATGTGTAAGGCGCTATAATTATACTGATCTTCTTACGAATTCATATTTAGTTACTTTTACAAATCCCTCCAATTCTTTTCTTATTACCATTATCGTTCTCATATTATTACGTCTTACTAATGATAATTGTCGCAAAATTATAATAATTTCATTCTTCATATTCATTCTCCTTTCAATATAATAACTGTCCTGTTTCTAATGTAATAATTAATTCTTCAGTTTCATTGTCATTCTAATACACTATCACTCTTGTCCTTTTGGTTCTTTATTATTTTCACCATTATTACTACTACATTTAAATTTTCGTCGTTTGTGTTTTCATGTGCCATTAGGAAAGTCCAGGAAAACAGGGAGGGTATGGAATTGAACGAGTGACATAAGCTGCCTGTTTATGCTGATGAAGAGAAAGTCCACAAATATTAAGGAAAGCACGTGAATCTTACTTGAAGCAAGTAAGGAGATAGATTTGGAAGTAAATCCCGAAAAACAAAGTATATGATTATGTATAGTGACCAGTACGAAATGTAAATATAAAAACTGAAATTTTTTCTTTGAAGAGGTGGAAAAATTTCAATATCTCGGAGCAACAATAAGAAATAGAAATGGCACTCGAGAGGAAATTAAACGCAGAATAAATATGGGAAATGACTGTTATTATTCGGTAGAGAAGATTTTATCATCCAATAAAAGCTTAAAGTTAGAATTTATGAAACTGCTATATTAGCGGTTGTTTTATATGGTTGTGAAACTTGAACTCTCAGTTTGAGAGAGACAGAGACAGAGACTGAGAGACAGAGACAGAAACAGAGAGGCAGAGGCAGAGGCAGAGAGAGTGAGAGAGGGAGAGGGAGAGAGAGTGTATGTATGTATGTACATGTATGTATGTACCGGTGTCGACCTGGTTGGCAAGTTGGTATAGCGCTGGCCTTCTATGCCCAAGGTTGCGGGTTCGATCCCGGGCCAGGTCGATGGCATTTAAGTGTGCTTAAATGCGACAGGCTCATGTCAGTAGATTTACTGGCATGTAAAAGAACTCTTGCGGGACCAAATTCCGGCACATCCGGCGACGCTGATATAACCTCTGCAGTTGCGAGCGTCGTTAAATAAAACAATAAAAAAAAACAATTATGTACCGGTATGTAAGTATATGTGCTGTATACTGTATATGTACAGTGGACTCACCTAAGTTCGACTGAACAGAATAGAAAAGTTCAGTCCAATAAAGGTAATGGGTGTGGCAGGTGAAATGAATACAAATTCTTATTGGTTATCCATCAACGAATACAGTACTGTACTTGCATTTCCTGCCCGCCCCGAGACTTGTGTATGCGCTTCTAGTACCATAGTGGGTTTCGACAGTTCCGTCTCACAAACGGCACAATTCTCAAATAGAAAAAGGAGAGTTCATTAATTTAAAATCAGTGATTAAATATGGATGTCCTAATCAATAAAATATTCTGTTTTCCTTTAACAAAAGTATCACTACAAGACACAGAACCAATTCCCGTCCACACCTGTGGAGTAACGGTTAGCGCGTCTGGCCGCGAAACCACGTCGCTCAGGTTCGATTCCTGGTCGGGGCAAGTTACCTAGTTGAGTTTTTTCCGGGGTTTTCCCTCAACCCAATATTAGCAAATTCTGGGTAACTTTCGGTGTTGGACCCCGGACTCATTTCACCGGTATTATCACCTTCATCTCATTGAGACGCTAAATAACCTAAGACGTTGATAAAGCGTCGTAAAATAACCTAAAATAAAAAAATAAAAAACCAATTCCCATTCAAATGACAAACCCATTTCTTAGTGCCCTTATAGGGGCGTGTCTAATTCTTTTACATAAGCAGTCGAACTATGGGATGTCGAACTTGTTTTCTGTCGAACTTAAAAGCTTTCACTGTATTACATTCATCCATGTGAACGCAATTCTTTACTAATAGCCTAAAATCTTTCGAAATCATGTATTCCCTATGGTAATATGCTCTACGTGGCCTATACCACCACCTAATAACAGAACTAACGTCATTGAAGCTTTCAGCTCAATTATCTTTAATCCATCAACATTTTGAGTAGGCTACAGTGTGTGAGTACAAATTTTATTTTTATTGTGTTAGGTTAATAGTACAAATTTCCTGTGAACTGTAATACGGACAACCAATTCAATATACATAGATGGGGTTGGCTTCAGAGGACAGGCTTGGCAAAATCGAATTGCGAACCGCAGAAATGGTTAGGCTGCGAAGGTTATTATCGGGTATCAATTTATCTAAGTGCGACAGCCTACAGCAAGAGCAATTTTAGCGGGTTATATTCCTAATATAATCCTCGTAATAGTCGACACCTCTTGCTTCAAGTGCTGGGTCGTAGCCAAGGATATATCCGATAAATATGCACTAACACGAGTTTATAGAGTGGACAGAAGGTCTGCCTGGAGCAGTATACCTATACACACCCAATATGTAATTACGGTTCGTGCTAGAATTAGGGGATATAAAATGTATGCAGGGAGTTGTAGATTGCAGCTGATAAGAGTTATGAGTGTTGCAAAGCAGATTACAAGCTGCAAACCCGAGTTTCCTGTCTACGGCTAGTAAAGCCCTCAATTTAATGAGGTACCGTAAAATGTGTGAAGTTCGAATATTAAATGTTTCGAGCCTCATTATGTAGAAACTTTTGCAGTATTTTAGTAGAACAAAATTCCTTCCAAATTTAATATGTACAGATTACTGTCTCCATTCCGAGTGACTGTCTCCGTTGCTGTCCCCCTTCCAAGTGGCTGTAACTTAGAATTTACCTATCCAAGAAGACTAATCCTCATTTCAGTTTGGTTGATAGGCGTTCCGCTCTACTCACACTCTTTACCATCAGTGAAGGGGAAGATGCTACTGTCTATCTCACTAACGTTCGACTAATTGACTTTGAACATAGCGAAAATTCTTATTATTGAAAATGTTTACCGATAATCTATATTTCGAAAATCTATACTAAGCGTTTGTTTCATTTTACTGTTGTTTACATCAACTGACGCATTAAAAAGCTACTGACAGCAGAAGATAAATGTTTTCTCCACCGCTAGTTGCTACTCTACAGCATGCGCAAAAGAACAATCTGCACCGTGTCACTCCCCTCTGACTTCATAATACAAACTAACATCCCTTAATTTAATTAATTATTAGTTGGAAATATTGTAAGAACGACACTGAAATATACTGAAACATGTAATTGTCAAGGACCTGTGTCATTGTATTTTATATCCACTTATGTACATTATTTAATATTTTATTTTCTTGTGTGTTCAACTTCGGGGGTGCAGGTATAAGAGGTAACAGTTACCGGTCTGTTACTGACGGACTCATGGCCGGTTTCACCAACCTTCGTTATCATTATAACGTCTCGTTAAATAATTTAATGACACGTTAGTCAGTTTTTGTGTTTCACCAAGTATCATTATTGCTAACGCATCTTTAAATTCATCGTTAATTTATTAGAACCTATTCGTCGCGTTAAAACAGTAACGATGCGTTAAGAAGTCAACAACATGGCGGACGTAATTATTCGATGATGAAGTTCTTTATTTAGAACTTCAACATAACGACGAACTTATATGTTGTAATAACACTCGGAATAATCATTTGAAGATTTAAGTGATAAAGAATTCCACGAAAGCTACACATTAAGGAAATCAGTAGTAAGAATGTTCTAGAAGAAACTGAATACCAGTAAGTTATACTGTATAGGTTAGAATACGACAGAAATCACCCACTTAACGCCTCTTCAACAGATTCTTCTCGTTTTAAAATAATGTTGCGGGAAGTTTTGAAATAGTAATTGATGATATGAACGGGGTATCAAAAGCTGTATTGTCTAGATATGTGAATAAATTATCAGACGTATTACCAACATTACAATAGTCATTATTTCTATAGGCCTAATAAGCTTATAGCTAAATTTTATGTTGTCATAGACAACATAGATTGTGTACATGTTCCAATCGTATATCCTGGCAGTAATATAGCCAAAAGATTCTGCAATAGAAGATCCTATTTTTCCTTCAATATTCAAACAATTTCATAGGCCTATGTAACACTCCGCATAGAAAAATTGTGGCTAAACTAGCGCTGAGGTAGTTTCCTTCGTACTTTGCTTATAGCCTACACCTTGCACATACGAATCTGTGACAGGTTATGTTTGATTAGTTTAATTTTTTGTTATGCCTTGCATATACGATCAACTGCATTACCACAAAAAAATCCCTTATAAGTTCAACGATTTTCACTTCTACCTCAGAACTACCTCAGCGCTAGTATTGAAATTGTAATAGGTTAGAATACGACAGATAGGAATCACCCACTTAACGCCTCTCCTACAGATTCTTCTCGGTTTAAGATAATGTTACGGTCTACACGGATAGCACAACATTCCAAAGGAGGATGCCTTTTAAATGAAAAGGGTGCAAAGAGATTTTCTTTTAGGAGACAATGGATACCCCTTAAAATCCAATTTAATGACATCTCTCCTGAATCCTGCCACACAAGTATGGCAAAATTGTTACAGGGTACTAATAAATCTGCATGAAATACAGTGGAAAAGTAGTATGCAATTTATGGAAGAGGCGATTTCCCGTCCTAAATTTAGGCCTAATATAACTGCTTAGAATGCTTTGTATATAATTCATTGTGGCATCAATTTTTAAGCTGTCGACCTTGTAGTCCGCTAAATTTTCTCAGATTTCCTTTAGAAGCTACAATTTAACTGCTCTATATTCCTATTATTTACATTTGGAAGCAGCTGTCTTTTTTTTTTAATTGCGGTATGACAACATGCTGTATTTAGGAAGATGTTATTAAAATTACTGCCTCTTACCCGTTTGCCTATGATTGTTTCCTCATGCCAAACAAAGTCAGCCATGATCATATGTAACCAATGAAATTCGCGATTTCGAAGCCATGGTCGTATGAAAAACAAAACATGCAAGATACAAGTACAAAATCCCCTCGTTAGTAAACGCCTGTTAATTTTAAAGATACGAGGCTTGGTGAAATAGTAAACTTTTAAAGATTCCGTTAAAATTAAACGATCCATTTGTTGACAAGTCGTTTGTGCTGATTTAAAGAAGCTTGGTGAAACCGGCCATCAGGGCAAGTAGAAGGGGAAAGAAATGCCTTCACATCCTCTCAACTTGTTTGAAATGTCCCCCCTCTCCTCGCTTACCTATGTAACCGTGCTGCTATGACGTAACGCAGGGATTCCCAACCGGTGTGTCGCGGAATTTTGGAACTGAAAAATAAATTTTATGCCATCCAGAAAGCCTCTTTACAACGCATTTTTTTATTTACAACGAAATCTTTGATATGGTTCCATTTTACTTTGAGACAGACTTTACCAATGAAACGTGAACACTTGCAGCAATGCTCAGTTTAATTTTTCTGCCTGGCGATAATTCCAATGAAAGTGAAAACCTGCAACAATGCTTTGTAATTCGTTTACTCTCCCCACTTATAATCCGTGCATTTCGAATTGGCGGCTCAACGTTAAGCAGTCGTCTGCATTTGCTACGTGTGCTCACCAAAATCCTGGACCATTCTCCTCAACTAAAGTCAGCTGGGACAGCCGGAATTACCAGGGCTTCAATTCACAGTTCTCAGTTCAGTGATTTGTGCGTCGTTTGTACTTTTATACGTCTGTACGTGACCTTGATCCACAAAAGTTATAGTAAAAATAGAGTTTAGACTCGTCAGAACATATTGGTCAGCTTCAGTAGGCCTATACGTGTGAGCGGGTGATGGTGCGATTATTTTATCAAAAGTGTTTACTTAGATTTTATCATGGACAAATTTTAATTCGAAAAAAATAATCCGAATCAAGTTTTGGATTAAATTACAGCGGTGCTAATTCTAATAATGTGAGCGAAAGTTCCCTTCAGGGTTCACAAAAACGTACTGCGTTTCGTAAATATAGTGATGAATACTTGTAATATGGTTTTACGTAACATGGAGATGAATATAAACAAAAGCCCGAGTGTCCTATATGCGGAAATGTTTTGCTAAATCAGTGGATGGTGCCAAATAAACTAAATATTTATTTAGAACTGTCATTTTTGAATTCATACTTGTGTGGATCAGCATTTTTCTACCATGAAAATAGTGAAATCTAAAAAAAGGAAGACTGCTATGATTTACGTGTTGACCTGTCAACCATAAGGTCACGTATAGAGGAAATCTGTGCAGCCCTAGATCATATGTACCCAGATAGCTCGGCCTTATAGGCTTCGACGGTAACAACTTTTGTCAGGTTTACTATGCTGCCATCTAGTTGTTACATAAGTAGTCACGTCATAATTCCCATTTGAATTGCATTAGCGACTGTACTGTCATCTCGTGTTCGTTTATGGCGGACGGGTGGCGATCCTGGCGGTTGTTCTCTTCAAAGTGCTGCCGATTTTAACATAGGGATGACCTATCTGTTACATATAAGATCTAGGGTGCAGCTCACCAAGCACAGAATTCACATGCGTGTTAACATCGATCTATCTGCAACAATGGATGTCTGACACTGCCTACATAGAAGTTGTTATGAGTGTCTTTTTTTCTGGCGGAACGCGCTGTAACAGCTTAGACCTTGAAAGTTTTAGTTGGAGGAAAAAGAGGATTAAAAACGACTAAATTTCCGTGCAATGAACAGTAATCATCTCCCCGTTCGCTATAAAAAATAAACAAACTTCCACCACCTTTTCTCTAGAAGAAAACACTGGTTGTTGTTGTAGGTATTATTATTATTATTATTATTATTATTATTATTATTATTAGTAGTAGTAGTAGTAGTAGTAGTAGTAGTAGTATTATTATTATTCATAAAAAACAAATGTGTCGCGATATCGTGGGCGTTCAGTAAAGTGTGTTGACAGTCAAAAAAGTTTGGGAACCACTGACGTAACGCATATGAAAGAAAATGCCCGTATATGCTGCTGAAAAAGCTGGCGACGATGGATATGAGCCGAAGTCGCCGACTGAGTCAACATACACGGCTCAATATTGAGCCTCCAATATCAGTGTTTCTATAATATGATTTAACGTTTTGTTGTGTTCAGCATAACAACATAAAAATACAACATGAGACACATTCTATTTATATAAATTCGCAAGCTTTTATACTTTTATCACAAATGTAAAACGAAATTGAGTATATAGCAACACTAAATATCCCTCGTTCGTATTTGACTGAATGATGGAATCGATTTTTCGGCTTTTCAATGCTTTCTCTATATTTGATACGATGTGGAACTGCAATTATTGAGCCATGAAAAGAGACGTCACGTTTGCATTTTACAGCGTAGTTATAGGATTTAAAGTTTCAACGCAACGGATATATAAATGGATGTGAGCTGTGCGGCAGAGAAGCAGACAAGCCACCACAGTTTTTAAACCATAATTTAAAATTCTAATTTGTTGTCGTATTGTTTTAATCTGACAGTTAACGACGCAGTATAAACCAGAGGTAGTTCAGCGCCGCTCCACTTCCCGGGAAAACAATAAAATACGACCCACAGAAACGTAACCTGGGTTCAACCCATTCGGTCAGGCTTTTCTTTTTCTTTTCACTGCAGGCTAGATGGGACACTCTGCTGATAAGATATAAATTTAATATCACACATAAAGTAACAAGAAATGTGCAGCGCAGTTTTTCCAAGAAACATATGCTAAATTATTCTATTGAGGTCATTCTGAAGAAGAGTAGTATCTTCATAACTTTTTATTTCCACGCATACAATACAACCATCCGCGAATAAGAGAACTCTGGACAAGATGTCAACTGGCAGATCATTTACAAAAGCCAAGAATAGAAGGGCTCCCAGGACATTTTCCCGTGGGACTCCTGAAGTAATTTCTATTGGGCTCGATAATTTTTCCCCCACCCGTACTCTCAGAGTGTGACAAGTTAAAAATTCCTTGATCCACTGGAGTACTCTGAAGTCAACCCCCGTTGACTGTAGTTTAACCAACAATATGTCGTGTGAGACTACATCGAATGCGCATGAAAAGTCAATAATCACTGCATCTACTTGGCTATTTGAATCTATTCCGTCTGCTAAATCCTAACATACAGTTACTAATTGACTCTCACATGAGTAGCCCTGCCGAAACCCATGCTGGTAATTATTATGTAACCAATTTCAATCATTCTAATGCTGCCATCTATTTCTTAGAATAAAATAAAATCATCCAAGAAAGGATTGATTTTATCCAGCGTTGAACTATTATCTTATAACTGAATGTATTATTATCCCAATAGATGGATGGATGGATGGATGGATCGATAGATAGATAGATAGATAGATAGATAGATAGATAGATAGATAGATAGATAGATAGATAGATAGATAGATAGATAGATAGATAGATAGATAGATAGATAGATAGATAGATAGATAGATAGATAGATAGATAGATAGATAGATAGATAGATAGATAGATAGATATCTCATTCCTCTATTATATCTGGCATAGAATGCACTAAAAATATGGCGTCATTGCTCTTAAATATGGTCCTGTAAAGATTTGGCCGTCAAAGTAAATTTTAAATTTCACAAAAATTAGGCCAGCAAGAAATCTATCGACGACTTCTTAAATAGGAATTTCCTAATGGATTTTTCCTAAGAACCTTGCATTTCGAAGCAGGAAATACAATTTAACTTTCCAAGAATCGCAATTTAAGGTATTTTGCGGATGTAGCACTGAGGACGATTAGATGAAAATGTTGCCACAACTGATACTAAAATGTTTTTTGCTACAAGGTATCAGGTAATGAAATTGATGCTGTAGCTAGAGAACTTATAGTACTCCCTGCACTACGAATAGAGGAGGTAACAGCGGAAGCTGGGAATAATGTAAACAGAGCTCGCTTCTCAAAGGACGTCATCTTATGAGAGAACTTGTAGAATTTCGAAGCTCCTGGCAATTCCAACTTTGTAGAAACTTCGCAAGACCTAACAAAGTTCTGTAACCAAACTACATACCGATGTTTAGATGTCTGTATCTCTTCGCGGTACTAAATCACGACCACAAAAAATTCCTCTTAAATAAACTACAGACATTCGTATCAACACTTCCTACTATAGATCCTTGTATTAGCACATAATTAAAAGGTATATATAGAATAGTAAAATTAATGAGAAATATTTGGTCAAAGGGATCGAAATATTATTGCGGGAAATTCTACGAGTATATAAACCTGGATACCCAGAACACCTAACGGAAGTAACAAAGTGACCATATTACAATATTACAAAGATGGTGCACAGTTGTCCCATATTTCACATCATCTCTAGAACTTGTGAATCCTGGACGAAATTGTTTAAAGACACGCAACAGTAATATTCTGATAACTGTTTCCCAAGCCATCTAATATCTTTAAAATAGGTGGTTATTATAATATTACTGTTGCTTTATTTGCTAAGTTTCTTTCTCTAGCTTACAAAGAGTATTAAGACTCTGTTAAACTTTTGCGGTTTCTGCGAGGTCTGAAGTACCAAATTGACATGCTGGCGGCCCTCATTTGCAAGAGGGCAGGGTCGCAGTTGGATTTTTTTTTTAGATGTCTCTATTATTTTCAAATAAACTGTAATTTCTTAAGGCTTCACTCAAGAAAGAAATGTTTCAAACAAATGTTGTCCAATTTCTAGAGGAGAACCAGAATATATTATTGCATTCAAACTATCCATTACGAAATCTAATGACATTTGGAAAAATGAGCATTTAATTTTATTGATCCATTTAAAAAAATAACCTCTAACTCTTCAAGTGGACCACCTGGTGTGTAACATTGTAAACAGGGGAAAAATGGCTGCCTCTCTAACAGCTGTTCATATCGATTTTAATTTTATTGTGGTGATTGCCATTTAACCAGAGAACCAAAGAGCACAGAAAAATTAGAGTAATATTACTATAGGTGTAATATTTCATCAAAATATAGCGTGGTAATCGATCAGGCTCAGTTGTACTATCGATACTTAGTGCGTCACACTAGCGCGCACTATCGAATGCAATAGAGACCCTCAGTTATTCTACGACGTATGTATTTACACACGACTTATAAATTGGCTATTTACTGTATAAGTATAAAACAGTTAAACATAGTTACACGTCTGGAGTTTTTATTATTAAGAAGGGTAACTTTGTACACCTTTTACTTGCAATCTTGGAAAAACAACATTTCTATCAGGACTAATTTGGCAAGGATTGCTTGGTTTAGAAGGGGAGCAGGCTTTTCGTGGGTGGAAGGGACAGTTATTAGAGCAGCTATAATATTTAGGCAATAGTTAAAATTCATAATACAGTCCGATTGTAAGTATTTCTATGCGAATGTACGTCCTCGTGTGTGGCCTACAACTTATACAGGGCATATCAAAAGTCCGGTAACAATTTCAATATTTTATTACACAAAACTACAAATGATAGCACTTTCAAACACACGTCAGTTTAAAGTCAAATTCTCAAAGTTCTGTCTACACCTTACAGAGATTCAATGTGTACCACGAGTGACTCGGAAAATTAACAAGCACAACTGTCGTGTTTGGGGTACACAGAAACCTCACAGAATCATTGAACATGAGTGTGATTCACCAAAGGTGAATGTTTTCTGCGCGTTGTCACACGAAAATTGTACGGACCTTTCTTCTTCATTGAGGCTACTGTGACTGGACATTCATATCTGGACAGGTTGGTGCCTCAACTTAGACAAGATCTCGATGACGATTTCATCTTTCAGTAAGATGGGGCTCCGACACATTTCCACATAGGGAATTATAAGAGATGCACAGAGTAACTTATAAGAATTATAAGAGATGTGGAAAGTAACTTATAGGAATTATAAGAGAAGTAAAGGGTAATTCATAGGAATTATAAGAGAAGTAAAGGGTAACTTATAGGAATTATAAGACATGTAGAAGGTAACTTATAGGAATTATAAGAGATGTACAGGGTAACTTATAGACATTATAAGAGAAGTAAAGAGTAATTTATAGGAATTTTAAGGGATGTAGAGTGTAACTTATAGGAATTACGGTAAGAAGTAAAGCGTAACTTATAGGAATTATAGGCGATGTAGTGGGTAACTTATAAGAATTATAAGAGATGTAGAAGGTAACTTATAGGAATTATAAGAGAAGTAAAGGGTAACCTATAGGAATTATAGGAGATGTAGAGGGTAACTTATAAGAATTATAAGAGATGTAGAAGGTAACTTACAGGAATTATAAGAGATGTACAGGGTAACTTATAGGAATTATAAGATAAGTAAAGGGTAATTTATAGGAAGAGATGTAGAAGCTAACTCATAGGAATTATAAGAGATGTAGGAATAATAAGAGATGTACGGGGTAACTTATAGGAATTATAAGAGAAGTAAAGGGTAACTTATAGGAATTTTAAGAGATGTAGAATGTAAATTATAGGAATTGTAAGAGTTGTAGGGGTAACTTATAGGAATTATAAGAGAAGTAAAGGATAACTTATAGGAATTATTGGAGATTTAGAGGGTAACTTATAAGAATTATAAAAGATGTAGAAGGTAACTCATGGGAATTATAAGATATGTACAGGGTAACTTATAGGAATTATAAGATAAATAAAGGGTAATGTATAGGAATTATGAGGTATTTAGGGGGTAACTTATAGGAAATATAAGAGAAGTAAAGGGTAACTTATAGGAATTTTAGGAGATGTAGAGAGTAACTTATAAGAATTATAAGAGATGTATAAGGAAAATTATAGGAATTATAAGAGAATAAAGGGTAACTTATAGGAATTATAGGCGATGTAGAGGGTAACTTATAAAAATTATAAGAGATGTAGAAGGTAACTTAAAGGAATTATAAGAGAAGTAAAGGGTAACCTATAGGAATTATAGGAGATGTAGCGGGTAACTTATAGGAATTATAGGAGATGTAGAGAGTAACTTATAAGAATTATAGGAGATGCAGAGGGTAACTCATAGGAATTATAAGAGATGTACAAGGTAACTTATAGGAATTATAAGAGAAGTAAAGGGTAATTTATAGGAACTATAATGGATGTGGGGGTAACTTATAGGAATTATAAGAGAAGTAAAGAGTAACTTATAGGAATTATAGGAGATGTAGAGGGTAACTTATAAGAATTATAAGATATGAAGAAGGTAAATTATACGAATTTTAAGAGATGTACAGGGTAACTTATAGGAATTATATGAGAAATAAAGGGTAATTTATTGGAATTATAAGGAATGTAGGGGGTAACTTATAGGAATTGTAAGAGAAGTTAAGGGTAACTTATAGAAATTATAGGGGAAGTAGAAGGTAACTTATAGGAATTATGAGAAGTAAAGGGTAACTTATAGGAATTATAAGAGAAGTAAAGGGTAACTTATAAGAATTATAAGAGATGTAGAAGGTAACTGATAGTAATTATAACAGAAGTAAAGCGTATCTTATAGGAATTATAAGAGAAGTAGAAGGTAACTTATAGCAATTATAAGAGATGTACAGGGTAAATTATAGGAATTATAAGAGAAATAAAGGGTAACTTATAGGAATTATAGGAGATTTAGAGGGTAACTTATAATTGTAAGATATGTACGGGGTAACTTATATGAATTAATAGAGAAGTGAAGGATAATTTATAGGAATAATAATGGATGTAGGGGGTAACTTATAGGAATTATAAGAGAAGTAAAGGGTAACTTATAGGAATTTCAGGAGATGTAGATTGTAACTTATAAGAATTATAAGATATGTAGAAGGTAACTTATAGGAATTATAAGACAAGTAAAGGGTAATTTATACGAAATATTGGAGATTTAGAGGGTAGCTTATAAGTATTATAAGAGATGTAGAAGGTAACTCATAGGAATTATAAGAGAAGTAAAGGGTAACTTATAGGAATTATAAGAGATGTAGGAGCAATAAGAGATGTACAGGAATTATAAGAGAAGTAAGGGGTAAATTATAGGAATTTTAAGATATGAGGAAGGTAACTGATGTACAGGGTAACTTATAGGAATTATAAGATAAGTAAAGGGTAAGTTATAGGAATTATAGAAGATGTACAGCGTAACTTATAAGAATTATAAGAGATGTAGAAGCTAACTCATAGGAATTATAAGAGAAGTAAAGGGTAACTTATAGGAATTATAAGAGATGTAGGAGTAATAAGAGATGTCAGGGTAACTTATAGGAAGTATAAGAGAAGAAAGGGGTAACTTATAGGAATTTTAAGAGATGTAGAATGTAACTTATAGGAATTGTAAGAGATGTACATGGTAACTATAGGAATTATAAGAGAAGTAAAGGGTAATTTATAGGAATAAGAGAAGTAAATGGTAACTTATAGGAAATATAAGAGATGTAGAAGGTAACTTATAGGAATTATAAGATATGTACAGAGTAACTTATTGGAATTATAAGAGAAATAAAGGGTAATTTATAGGAATTATAAGAGAAGGAATGGGTAACTTATAGGAAATATAAGAGATGTAGAAGGTAATTTATAGGATTTATAAGAGATGTACAGAGTAACTAATAGGAATTATAATAGATGTAAAGGGTAACTTATAAGAATTATAAGATAAATAATGGGTAATATATAGGAATTATGAGGGATTTAGGCGGTAACTTATAGGAAATATAAGAGAAGTAAATGGTAAATTATAGGAATTTTAGGAGATGTAACATAATAATTATAAGAGATGTTTAATGTAACTTTTAGGAATTATAAGAGAAGTAAAGGGTAACTTATAGGAATTATAGGCGATGTAGAGGGTAACTTATAAGAATTATAAGAGATGTAGAAGGTAACTTATAGGAATTATAAGAGAATTAAATGGTGACCTATAGGAATTATAGGAGATGTAGCGGGTAAATTATAAGAATTATAAGAGATGTAGAAGGTAACCGATAGGAATTATAAGAGAAGCAAAGGGTAACTTATAGGAATTATAAGAGATGTAGGAGTAATAAGAGATGTACAGGGTAACTTATAGGAATTATAAGATAAGTAAGGGGTAACTTATAGGAATTTTAAGATATGTAGAAGGTAACTTATAGGAATTGTAAGAGATGTACAGGGTAACTATAGGAATTATAAGAGAAGTAAAGGGTAATTTATAGGAATTATAAGAGAAGTAAATGGTAACTTTTAGGAATTATAAGAGATGTAGAAGGTAACTTATAGGAATTATAAGATATGTACAGAGTAACTAATTGGAATTATAAGAGAAATAAAGGGTAATTTATAGTAATTATAAGAGAAGTAAAGGGTAACTTATAGGAAATATAAGAGGTGTAGAAGGTAACTTATAGGATTTATAAGAGATGTTCAGAGTAACTTATAGGAATAATAAGAGATGTAGAGGGTAACTTATAAGGATTATAAGAGATGTATAATGTAACTTATAGGAATTATAAGAGATGTACAGGGAAACTTATAGGAATAATAAGAGATGTAGAGGGTAACTTAAAAGAATTATAAGAGGTGTATAATGTAACTTATAGGAATTATAAGAGAAGTAAAGGGTAACTTATAGGAATTATAAGAGATGTAGAAGTAATAAGAGATGTACAGGGTAACTTATAGGAATTATAAGAGAAGGAAAGGGTAACTTATAGGAATTTTAAGAGATGTAGAAGGTATCTTATAGGAATTGTAAGAGATGTACAGGGTAACTATAGGAATTGTAAGAGAAGGAAAGGGTAATTTATAGGAATTATAAGAGAAGTAAATGGTAACTTATAGGAATTATAAGAGATGTAGAAGGTAACTTATAGGAATAATAAGATATGTACAGGGTAACTTATTGGAATTAAAAGAGAAATAAAGGGTAATTTATAGGAATTATAAGTAATAGGTAGGAAATATAGAAGATGTAGAAGGTAACTTATAGGATTTATAAGAGATGTACAGAGTAACTTATAGGAATTATAAGAGATGTAAAGGGTAACTTAAAAAAATAATAAGATAAATAAAGGGTAATGTATAGGAATAATAAGGGATTTTGGGGGTAACTTATAGGAAATATAAGAGAAGTAAAGGGTATCTTATAGGAAATTTAGGAGATGTAGAGAGTAACTTATAAGAATTATAAGAGATGTATAAATTAACTTATAGGAATTATAAGAGAAGTAAAGGGTAACTTATAGGAATTATAGGCGATGTAGAGGGTAACTTATAAGAATTATAAGTGATGTAGAAGGTAACTTATAGGAATTATAAGAGAAGTAAAGGGTAGCCTATAGGAATTATAGGAGATGTAGCTGGTAAATTATAAGAATTATAAGAGATGTAGAAGGTAACTGATAGGAATTATAAGAGATGTACAGGGTAACTTATAGGAATTATAAGATAAGTGAAGGGTAACTGATAGGAATTATAGAAGATGTACAGGGTAACTTATAAGAATTATAAGAGATGGAGAAGCTAACACATAGGAATTATGAGAGCTGTACAGGGTGACTTATAGGAATTATAGGAGAAGAGAGGGTAACTTATAGGATGAGAAAAATAGAGGGTAGCTTTTAGGACTTTAAAGAGAAGTAGGGAGTAACCTATAGGAATTGTAATAGGGGAAATAGACCAATAAAATTCAAAGGAAATGGAAAAAGAGAAGTAAGGATAAGATTGAATTCAGAAAGTAGAGAGTAAGAGACGGGCAAGGAGAAAGAGAAGAAATGACGCAAAATACAAAGAGTAGAAAAAAAAATAAAATTTGGAAGGGAAAGCAAAATCAAAAGAGAGAACGAAGAGTGGAAGACGCTGTAGGAGAAAATGAGATAAGAAATTATAATGCTGCTGGAATTGATGCTGCTATTAATAATAATAATAATAATAATAATAATAATAATAATAATAATAATAATAATAATAATAGTAATAAAAAGTGTTGTATTTCCTGTTCTCTGGGATTAAAACTAATTTCGTCCATGGCATAGCTCAAACGGTTGCGAGGTTACCTATCGCGTATTCAATACCCAACTGGTCGGATATTTCCAAGGTTTTACCCAATTGTGAGGCGAACGCCATATCATCTATGGCGAATCGTCGACCTCATCTCGACAAATACTATCTCGCTGTCACAAATTCCCCCGATGCTAAATAACATAATAGTTGATAAAGCGTCGATAAATAATAATCTGAAAGAAGTTCAGACTGGCATAATGTTGTAAATTTCTGAACAGCATATCACTATAGCGTGAAGAAGTGACGAACAATGTGATGTGTGGACGGGGTTGCTGTGACAGCGGAGAAGTTCCTTGACCTCGTGCCCGTGTTTTGGTTACCAAGGCGTCGTCCTGCATCCTTGCGATCTCCCTCTTCCAGTTTTACTTGAATTTCGTGGACTGAAAATAAAACAAAATAACCCCGTGACCCTTAATTTTGTTCTCAGGCTTTAAATTTTTATGAGACGCCAAAACGAAAGGGAGAAAAAAGGAAACAGTGAAAGGCAGAATTTTACGACCGGCAGGGTAGTAAAAAATGGAACGATGTGAAAGGAGAAAAGAAAGGAAATTTGCGCTCTATTTTTTCACATAATATCTTTTTTGCCGTAAACAAAGTATACGAGAATATAGTGTTGAATAGACTACAAATATCTGATTTTATTACACAGCAAACCGTATTTTATGCCGAGTTTCCAATACTGATTTACTGTTGTTATTAACTGAATGCATTCTTTTCTCCGCAACAGTCTTATCGTTATGTTATATAGCAGTAGAAACTTTGCGACTATCGCGAGGCATTCTTAGTAGAAACTAGGTCCAAAAATGATTACAAATTATTTACGAACAATATTTTTATAACTTTCTATAGCTAGTGATAACCAGAGACCGGAAATATGGCAGAATGCATTTTTAAATGTTAAATCTATCTTCATTTTGAAAGTAAATCTGTACGAATTACACCTTTGTGATTGAAACGTCACAGTTTTATGTTGCTCTTTTCTGCCTTTTTTAATATAAATCCCTAATTTACAAAATAAATGCTTTTCTTGCCTTTATTTGATTATTTATCTATTATTTATTCATTTATTATTAAAATTGCCTACAGGTATATTTTAATTTATTTCTATAACCGCTACAATGAAAGTGACTTCACCGAATATATATTGTCTTTCAATCAGTTCAGAAGAAATTGTCTACTGATGGATGCACTGGAAGGAATGGTGAACGGGAGAAAAGTTCGGGGCAGAAGAAGATATTAGATGATAGACAACATTAAGATATATGGATCTTATACGGGGACAAAGAGGAAGGCAGAAAATAGGAAAGATTGGAGAATGCTGGATTTGCAGTGAAAGACTTGCCCTTGGACAGAACACTGAATGAATGAATGAATGAATGAATGAATGAATGAATGAATGAATGGATGAATGAATGAATGAATGTAGAGGTAATGAAAGGAAAAAGAAAAAAATAGAAGAAGAAGTAAAATAAATGACAGGAATTCATTGAGTGTTGTTGTTTAGTCAACTGTAGAAAGACAGGTCTGAACCTCAGAAGTGGTATCAACAAGTACCACTCATGAGGAAACTAAGCCAGGAAATAATAGTGTACGATGGCCGGTTCCTTTCCCTCTCCATTTCATACATCACGGATTAGCTACATATTACAGCAAAAAGATAGATATGAATTCATACTTACATTATAAAAAAAATACGAATATATTAGCGAAGTTATGAGTATAGTACAGACCTATAAGTAATTTTCTTTCACTGCAATTTAAATCCAATGTAAACAAAAAGGAGCAACTGTGTAGCTTTTTGCATACTTACTTACTTACAAATGACTTTTAAGGAACCCGAAGATTTATTGTCGCCCTTACATAAGCCCGCCATCGGTCCCTATCCTGTGCAAGATTAATCAATTCTCTATCATCATATCCCACCTCCCTCAAATCCATTTTAATATTATCCTCCCATCTACGTCTCGGCCTCCCAAAAGTCCTTTTTCGCTCCGGTCTCCCAACTAACACTCTATATGCATTTCTGAATTCGACCACACGTACTATATGCCCTGCCCATCTCAAACGTCTGTTCCTAATTATATCAGGTGAAGAAAGCAATATGTGCAGTTCTGCATTGCCCAACTTTCTCCATTCTCCTGTAACTTCATCCCTCTTAGCCCCAAATATTTTCCTAAGAACCTTATTCTCAAACACTCTTAAACTCTGTTCCTCTCTTAAAGTGAGAATCCAAGTTTCACAACCATACAGAACAACCGGTAATATAACTGTTCTATAAATTCTAACTTTCAGATTTTTTGACAGCAGACTAGATGATAAAAGCTTCTCAACCGAATAATAACAGGAATTTGCCATATTTATTCTGCGTTTAATTTCCTCCCGAGTGTCATTTATATCCGTTACTAATGCTCCAAGATATTTAAATTTTTCCACCTCTTCGAAGGATAAATCTAAAATTTTTATGTTTCCATTTCGTAGAATATTCTGGTCACGATACATAATCATACACTTTGTCTTTTCGGGATTCACTTCCGAAACTATCGCTTTACTTGCTTCAAGTAAAATTCCCGTGTTTTCCCTAATCGTTTGAGAATTTTCTCCTAACATATTCACGTCATCCTCATAGACAAGAAGCTGATGTGCCCAAACCCTCTCTGTTATCCTGAATTTTCCTAATGGCATATTCTAGAGCGAAGTTAAAAAGTAAAGGTGATAGTGCATCTCTTTGCTTTAACCCGCAGTGAACTGGAAAAGCATCAGATAGAAATTGGCTTATACCGGTAGCTTTTTGCATACTGTTAATTTTTTTTTAATGGTATGTATTATATTGCTTTTATGTATAATATAATTCACTTTCCTATACACATGTATCTAATTTAAACACATATATATGCGTAAATATCATATCATACTGAATGCATGAGTTACACTTTGCTGAAATCGATCCATTAAGCGAAATTAAGAACGAATATTCAACTCCTTATAGATAATCGATATTACGAAGGCCCGCCGGAAGATAAAAGTTCCACTTTAACTACAGCCGGAACAGTCTCTAACTCAATAAAGCGATGAAGAAAAGAGAATCTTGTCCACTACTCAAAGTTTACTTCCGTTCTCGAAGTTAAACAGAAGTCCTCACTTGTGATACTTCGTGGGACTGGACACATCTTTGATGTAAGAAACATCAGTTTACAGCTCTCAGATAGACTTCACACCCAATGTAGACGAATTCTCCTATATCTGCATGCGGCTACAAAAAGTCAACCCATGGAATGTGCGAGGAGCGTCCTGAGTGTGTCGTAAAGGAAGAAAGCTTTCGCTCTTCACCGAGTTTGTTTCAACTGAACCAATTCCACTCGGCACAGGGTGGAACATAACAATCGTGACACAGCACAAAACGCCAAATAGTTTCTATTGCTGAAATAAATTTTATTTTTGATCACCAAAGCTCAATGCAAGTTACAAACTGACACACTATTTTTCATCATCTTCGTTATACTTCAAAGACGAAGAAAGCCACCGGCATAGCTCAGAAGGTAAAGACCCGTAAAACACTACAGTCACTACACCGAGAATTATTAACTTTGTAATATGTGTGAAAACAGCTAGCAATGCTTTGGACTTCACAATATAGCGGGAAATATGTTGCTAGACATGGGTAGATAATTAAAACATGAATTTTATTACGCCGGCCATAAGGATGACAGTTTGATATGAGCTGTTAGGAATAGAGTTACATAAATTTAAAAAGCAGACTTTCTATTAATTGTTCAATTTTATTGTTACCGGTACTTACTTAGAAATGGCTTTTAAGGAACCCGCAGGTTCATTGCTGTCCTCACATAAGCCCGCCATCGAACCCTATCCTGTACAAGATTAATCCAGTCTCTATCATCATATCCAACTTCCCTAAAATCTATTTTAATGTTATCCTCACATCTACGTTTCAGCCTCCCCAAAGGTATTTTTTCCTCCGGCCCTCAACTAACACTCTATACTTCAATTTTATTCACCTAATATAAATTTTATAGGTTATAATTTGGATAGGTTACCTGTGTAAACAGTAAATACAGGTGGTGGGGTTAGTGTTCTGCAGTATTCAAACATGAGAGAGGCAACCAAGATATTAAAAAATACGGAAGGCAATTCAAAATGAGATGTTAGAAATAAAGTTACATAAATTTGAACAGCTGACTTTCCATTAATTGTTCAATTTTATTCACGTAATATACATTTTATACATTATAATTCGGGTAATTCTGATGGGAGATAATACTAAAATGGATTTGAGGAAGGTGGGATATGATGGTAGAGACTGGATTAATCTTGCACAGGATAGGGACCGATGGCGGGCGTATGTGAGGGCAGCAATGAACCCGCGGGTTCCTTAAAAGCCATTTGTAAGTAGCTTAAGTAAGTAAGGTTACAATTCGGATAGCTTATCTCTGTGAATAGGAAATACAGATGATGGGGTTAGTGTTCTGCAGTGTTCGAACATGAGATAGGCACCAATATATTAAAAAATACAGAAGACAGTTCGATATGAGATGTTAAAAATAAATTTATATAAATTTGAACAGCTGACTTTCTATTAATTGTTTCAATTTTATTCACATAATATAAATTTTATAGGTTACAATTCGGGTAGGTTACCTGTATAAATAGGAAATGCAGGTGGTGGGGTTAATGTTCTGCAGTGTTCGAACATGAGAGAGGCAACCAAGATATTAAAAAATATGGAAAGCAGGTCGAAAGGAGACGTTAGAAATAAAGTTACATAAATTTGAACAGCTGACGTTCTATTAATTGTTCAATTTTATTCACATAATATAAATTTTATAGGTTACAATTCGGGTAGGTTACCTGTATGAATAGGAAATGCAGGTGGTGGGGTTAATGTTCTGCAGTGTTCGAACATGAGAGAGGCAACCGAGATATTAAATAATATGGAAAGCAGGTCGAAAGGAGACGTTAGAAATAAAGTTACATAAATTTGAACAGCTGACGTTCTATTAATTGTTCAATTTTATTCACATAATATAAATTTTATAGGTTACAATTCGGATAGGTTACCTGTGTGAACAGGAAATACAGGTGGTGGAGTTAATGTTCTGCAGTGTTCGAACATGAGAGAGGCAACCAAGACATTAAAAAATATGGAAAGCAGGTCGAAAGGAGACGTTAGAAATAAAGTTACATAAATTTGAACAGCTGACGTTCTATTGATTGTTCAAAATTATTCACATAATATAAATTTTATAGGTTACAATTCGGATAGGTTACCTGTGTGAACAGGAAATACAGGTGGTGGGGTTAATGTTCTGCAGTGTTCGAACATGAGAGTGGCAACCAAGACATTAAAAAATACGGAAAGCAGTTCGATAGGAGCTGTTAGAAATAAAGTTACATAAATTAGAACAGCTGAATTTCTATTAATTGTTTCAATTTTATTCACATAATATAAATTTTATAGGTTACAATTCGGATAGGTTATCTGTTTAAACAGGAAATACAGGTGGTGGGGTTAATGTTCTGCAGTGTTCGAACATGAGAGGGGCAACCAAGACATTAAAAAATACGGAAAGCAGTTCGATAGGAGATGTTAGAAATAAAGTTACATAAATTTGAACAGCTGAATTTCTATTAATTGTTTCAATTTTATTCACATAATATAAATTTTATAGGTTACAATTCGGATAGGTTATCTGTGTAAACAGGAAATACAGGTGGTGGGGTTAATGTTCTGCAGTGTTCGAACATGAGAGGGGCAACCAAGACATTAAAAAATACGAAAAGCAGTTCGATAGGAGATGTTAGAAATAAAGTTACATAAATTTGAACAGCTGAATTTCTATTAATTGTTTCAATTTTATTCACTTAATATAAATTTTATAGGTTACAATTCGGATAGGTTATCTGTGTAAACAGGAAATACAGGTGGTGGAGTTAATGTTCTGTAGTGTTCGAACATGAGAGGGGCAACCAAGATATTAAAAAATATGGAAAGGAGTTCGATATAAGATGTTACAAATAAAGTTACATAAATTTGAAGAGCTGACTTTCTACTAATTGTTTCAATTTTATTCACATAATATAAATTTTATAGGTACAATATTTGGATAAGTTACCTGTGTGAATAGAAAATACAGTTGGTGAAGTTAATGTTCTGCAGTGTTCGAAGATGAGAGAGGCAACCAAGACATTAAAAAATACGGAAGGCGGTTCGATAGGAGATGTTAGAAATAAAGTTACATAAACTTGAACAGCAGACTTTCTATTAATTGTTCAATTTTATTCACTTAATGTATATTTTATAGGTTAAAATTCGGATTGATTATCTGTGTGAACAGGAAATACAGGTGGTGGGGGTTAGTGTTCTGCAGTGTTCGAACATGAGAGAGGTAATTTCAAGGGGTTATTCTTTGAAATATTTTGAACATAAAAGTTTAATCCAATATTCCATGTTTTTGCTTCCTTTTCGGAAAAAAAATATTTTATACGAAACATTTCTTAGCGTGTTTTGGGAAACCTACTGAATTTCCAATATTCTGAACCAATTTAAGAGAGCAGTGTATTATAATAATAAATTTTTAAAAGAATTTTAGTTATGTTCTTTAATTGTGCAGAAATTTGATCCGAACAAATGTAATGTTTCGTTCTGAATTGGAAATTTAAAATGTTACATTTTTTCGGATCAAATTTCTGCACATTTAAAGGACAAATCTAAAATTCATTTAATCAGTTATTATTATAATACATTGCTCTCTTAAATTGACTGACCATATTGGGTATTAATTATTAATAAATCAATGGTTTTCCCAAAACACGATATGAAAATTGTTCATATAAAACAATTTTTAACTCGTAAAGGAAGCAAAATTGAGCGAAATTGTACGGAACTTTTTTGTTTTAAATATTTCGAAGAATGACCTCCTGAAAAGCAACAAGAAGGAAAAAAAGAATGAAAAATGATTTGTAAAGCACAGTACAGAAATATAAAGGAAATTGGAGTACAAGTAGTGGTGCTTGTTTTCCACACTTGCACCAGGACTGCGGACCACACATTTGCATGACGTCCCGTGTGCCCGCATGTTTTATTCAACTGGACGCAACTGCTCGCTCTCGGTATATTTCATTCGGTGACGTTAACAGTACAGAAAAGATTTGCAAGTGCCATATGCCAACAACGTTGGCTCCGCATATGCTACTGACATACGCACAGCTTTCGTTAATGTGTCGCTCTCCATGTGGCTCAATTAGTAAATTATCATCGAAATTTAATTGAATATGCGTCCAAACATATTATCATCATTTTCATAAAAATTATCACGGATAGCAGTTGAGGATTTAGACCAAGTTGTTCCGATATATTCGGAGACAAACTAGATACTAAATCCAATAACTTTCTGGACTTTCTTACCTTTCTTTACATCTTGGTCTATGCCAGCGTTTCTCAAACTTTTTTGAAGTGGGGACCATTTTTTAAAGTCAGAACAGTTCCGCGGACCACCTTACTCTTGTTCCCTTCGAAAGCAAATTTATAATTTTCGTAGCATATTTTAATACCAATAGGCCTATATATATTTTGTAAAATTGAATTAAGGTTCGGTACTTTGGTCCTGTGTTATGAATTCGGGTGGTCCTTGGCTGGGTTACAGGCGCGGCGCCAGATGTGCAGGGAAAATATGTCTATTTATTTTAGTAGGTTATTTTACGACGCTTTATCAACAGCTTTGGTTATTTAGCGTCTGAGTGAGATGAAGGTGATAATGCCGGTGAAATGAGTCCGGGGTCCAACACCGTAAGGTACCCAGCATTTGCTCATATTGGGTTGAGGGAAAACCCCGGAAAAAACCTCAACCAGGTAACTTGTCCCGACCGGGAATCGAACCCGGGCCACCTGGTTTCGCGGCTAGACGTGCCAACCGTTACTCCACAGGCGTGGACAAAGATGTCGAGAAACACCACGTATATAGTGCTTCAAATCCCTCTTTTGTTGCTGAGAATAGAGTGGGAAGTCGATAGACGGGTAGGGTAATAAATTTCATAAAATGCAGTACTGGGAGAAATAGTGAAATTCGTTTGCCATGTGTCATTTCCAAACTATGAGATTTTAAGCTATAGTGTGGTACGCAATTCGTTTTTTTTTTTATTTTTTCTTCTGTCTTTTTTGAAGGACCACAAGGACAGACCTCGAGGACCACAGGTGGTCCGCGGACCATAGTTTGAGAAAAGCTGGTCTATGCAATTTTTTTTGGATGTAATTGTTTTGTTCTCTGGAAAAGTGGCATTTTAAATCTGTGTCGTATCTCTGAATGACGTAGTTTATTAAAGGCATTTTTATGAGCGTTGTAAGCTGTAAAGCTCTTAGGTCGAGTCCATTTTGGTAACTGCCTAAGTATTTTAAGCTAGCCATTTCCGAGTATGCGAAGGAAATAAGAAATATTGTCCAGCACTACTACATTTTCATTGAGAGAGTACTATAGTTTAATCCTTTTTTTTTTTTTTTTTTTTTTTTTCATTGCTGGTAACTCTATAGCATCTATTAGATGCTTTATGGTTGTGCTCACAGATGGAGTTACTTGTCAACAATGTGACGCTGAAACGTGTTTTCAGGTTACTGCCCAGCGACAGTCCTGATGTATTTTTATATTTCTGATGATTGGTTAATTAATATTAACCCGGCACACTCACAATCATACTCCCATTCATACAAATTTCCAGACTCTAGACACCCAGGGAATTCTTCTTCTTCAAGAAAAATTCACCGAGAGCCCAGCCCGGGAATCGAACCTGGGACCTCCCGATCTGGAAGCCAGCATGCTGACCAAGAGACCACGCAGGGAGTCTAAATCTTTCTCGTGTTGAAAATTCTCGAAAAACATTTTTAATTACCGAAACCCTTGCAATGTGGCTAATGCATTTGAGTCCTCTTTTGACTTTTATACTAGTGCCGGTACATCATTACAAACAATTTAATTGCATGCGCTTGATATGAAAGCATAGACAAACAGACATACAGACAAATAGATAGATAGACAGATAGATAGATATAGACAGATAGATAGATAGATAGATAGATAGATAGATAGATAGATAGATAGATAGATAGATAGATAGATAGATAGATAGATAGATAGATAGATAGATAGATAGATAGATAGATAGATAGATAGATAGATAGATAGATAGATAGATAGATAGATAGATAGATAGATAGATAGATCGATAGATAGATAGATAGATAGATAGATAGATAGATAGATAGATAGATAGATAGATAGATAGATAGATAGATAGATAGATAGATAGATAGATAGATAGATAGATAGATAGATAGATAGATCGATAGATAGATAGATAGATAGATAGATAGATAGATAGATAGATAGATAGATAGATAGATAGATAGATAGATAGATAGATAGATAGATAGCTAGATAGATAGCTAGATAGATAGATAGGTAGATAGGTAGGTAGGTAGGTAGATAGGTAGATAGATAGATAGATAGATAGATAGATAGATAGATAGATAGATAGATAGATAGATAGATAGATAGATAGATAGATAGATAGATAGATAGATAGATAGATAGATAGATAGATAGATAGATAGATAGATAGATAGATAGATAGATAGATAGATAGATAGATAGATAGATAGAGACAAACAGACAGCTTGTTTTTTAATTGTTTAATTACCTTTTATTTCAAACCAGTGTAATGCCTATCAGCCTGATTTCAGTCTTTTGTTGTTTTTATTGTGGCATCATCACAAAGCAAAAATATGAAAATAATGTTAGGTCTACTTTATTTCTAATATAGTAAGTAAAATATTGATGTTAAATACAAAATGAATTTTAAATAAATAATTTATTAAATGAAATTAACACAATAATAATAATAATGATAATAATAATAATAATAATAATAATAATGATAATAATATTTACTGAAATTATTTCAGTAATGAACAATTAATCAAACATATAGGATTACCAACTGAATGGTCTAATCTCAGAACAGCAAAACTTAGGTTTGAACATTATAGAAACTAATCTACCTTAAAGATAATGTTGAAGATATGGAGTATGGTTTAAGCCTGAATATATTTAAAGGAATTTCAATTGAACACAGTTCAAACCACTATTTAGAATATGGCCATTCATGGTCAAGTTAATCCCACGGATCAAGTTTACCTCAGGTTTCGGTATGGGAAATAGAGAAGAAGTAGACCACGCGATAGAACTTGTAGGGTCTACTCTAAAAAATCAGACCCCCTCCCAAGCAAAAAACCTATCTGATATACCCTTTATAGATCCTCGCTGAAAATAATCTAAAAAAATATTATATTACAGTCTGCCTATAATGCTTTGTGGTTTTACGTTCCGAAACCTAGGATATTCAAAGAAAATTCTGACATTCCTCCTGAAGCAAGCACATGAAGTAACGTAGATCCATAAATGAATGGTGTGCTTTGAATGAGCGCTCTAACGAAGCCGCATTGAAACGTATTCAAACCTTATCACAGGGCTAACAGAGTCACGTGACTATGTAATTATATTTTCTAGCTACCTGGGAAGTCTCTAATCACATATCCCAACACTTGGCTGTCCTAACAAAGGTTCCTCGCTGCGACACGCTCCATTAATGATGCACCCGCAGTGTGATGTTAAGATAATTGCACGCCTAGAGAAGCAATACTGAAACGAATATCCGGTTATACCACGCGAGAGGCATGATTAATATATCGGGTTATTCCAGTCCTTGAGCGTAAAATACTCACTAGCTAGACAACTAGACTCCGTTCTCTTTCATTCAGTCTATTTCTATTTTCCATTTCCTATCTATTTTTTTATATTTTCATTAATGCCCGGTTTCTCCTCTTTTCTTTATTTTATTTCTTCCTTCATTCTTTCCAAATTTAATTTATAGTCTTCAATTTTTACCTTTCTTATTATTTTTACTCTTTCTTTATTATTTTTGAAAAGAGTTAATGAGTTTAATTATTTAGGATATAAACTTTCTTTTGTTGAAAATTTGGATTTACCAGAGAAAATTGTAAAATTCAACAAATCAATGGGCATTATTAATAGAGTTTTAAAACCTTCCTTCATTAGTACAAAAATCAACTCGTACTCGTCTTTATCAAATAACAGCTCGACCAGTCTTATGTTATGGGAGTGAAGCGTGGACTGTAAGGACAAAAGATGAAAGCAGACTAACAGCTTGCGAGATGAGATTCATGCGCCGAACAGCTGGCTACACTAAATGGGATCGGAAGAAAAATGAAGATATCCTTCAAGAACTTAATGTGTCATCATTACTGGACTATATCTCCAGATATCAGTTATACTGGAAGGAACACGTCTCAAGAATGGTTTCATCCAGGATCCCTAAGGCAATAATGAAGCATCGTCCAAATGGGAAAGGGTCACTTGGGCGGCCCATGAAAAGATGGCAAGAAAATCGCTTTTTCAGGCCGTAACTGTTCTTTTGGGACTAGTATTTGACAGGATGATGATGATGATGATGATGATGATGATGCTGATGATTTTATATATCTTTTAGAATTTATATATTTAATTTCGTTCCTTCATTCTCATCACATTCTATCTTTAATTTTTCTATTTTCTCTTTCTCTTCTTTCATATATTTACTTTTCTCCTTTAATTTCTGTGCATTAATGTTCTAACACTTTCCACTCTTGTTATTTGCTTCTATTTTTCATTATATTTTCTCCCACATTCTCTCTTTTCATTTTTGCTTAATTTCGTATTTTTTTTATTAAAATGTTCTTCCAGTCTCTCATTTGGATTTTCCTTCTTTCCATAACTTTAATTTCAATAATTTCTTCTACATCTCTCTTTAGACTTTGATTCTTTTCATAGTTTTTTCTTAATATGTTCTTCCACTTCTCTTTTTATTGCTTCTTTACATAGTTTATTACTTTACATTTATTCCACTTGTCTCTTTGTATTTTCACGTTTATATACATTTTCCTTCATCGTCATCATCATCATCATCATCATCATCATCATCATCATCATCAACAACAACATCATCGTCATCATCATCATCATCATCATCATGTATTATTATTAATTGTAATTATTGTGTAAAATTGTATTGTGTATTCTTATTGTATTGTGTATATAATTGTATTGTGTATTGTAATTGTATTGTGTGTTGTTTATATTGTGTATACCACTGCCACCGGGTGCTTGTCCACTTGCAGTGTAAATAAATAAATAAAAAATAAATAAATAAATAAATACATACATACATTACATAAAATACATACATACATACATACATACATACATACATACATACATACATACATACATACATACATACATACATACATACACACATTACATACATACCTTCTATCTGTTTGTATGTCTGTATCTTTGTTTGTGAGGTAATTTCTCCTAAACGTCTTCACTGAATTTGTTCATATTCAGTATTACAAATTTGTTAATATTCAGTAACACAAAGATTTTAATTTGAAAGACAGGGATATACTTATAATCTCACTAATTCATTATGAATCAATAGTACTATAACACCGTATCACATTTAAACACGCAATTTTATACATAGGGTCCTCAATATGTGACGTCTTTTTCACACAGCAAGTTCAGCAGCATTTTCTGTTATACGCATCGCACAGTTACCGCAAAATAAGCCGCTGTTTCTACGGTATTAAATTCACCTTCTAAAAGAAATACGTAGCTCGATAGCCCATGAAGGGCGAAGGCCGACCAGACGGCTGCTGGTCTCACGTCCACGTGCCTCGGCTGTAGTGAACGATCATCCAACCAAAACAGAAATATTGTGTTGTTAGCACGATATTCTCCCATCCGTTATCCTTGCTTTAGCCCGCAGTGAATTTGAAAAACATCTGACAGAAACTGGCCTATACGGACTCGGCTGTACATTTTACTGAGACTCATATTAATTAACCGAACTAGTTTCTTCGGAATACTAACTTCTATAAGAATATTATATAAAACTTCCCTCTTAACAGAGTCATATGCCTTTTTGAAATCTATGAATAACTGATATACTGTACTCTTATACTCCCATTTTTTTCTCCAATATCTGTCGAATACAAAAAAATCTTATCAATAGTCGATCTATTACGCCTAAAACCACATTGATGATTCCCAGTAATTTCATCGACATATGGAGTTAATCTTCGCCAACGAATATTGAACAACATTTTATACGACGCCATTAAAAGTGATACTCCTCGAAAGTTACTACAGTTAGTCTTTACCCCTTTCTTAAAGATGGTTACGATTATGGACTCCTTCCATTGTTGTGGTACAATTTCCTTTTCCCAAATAACAAGTACAAGTTTATAAATTTCACTAG
Organism: Periplaneta americana; assembly: GCF_040183065.1. Lineage (NCBI taxonomy): Eukaryota > Metazoa > Arthropoda > Insecta > Blattodea > Blattidae > Periplaneta > Periplaneta americana. The sequence goes on from NC_091122.1 coordinate 56,595,765, forward strand.
ATAATGCCTTTCCACTCTCTTGTATTATTTCTGCTGGATTCTAATCGATACCTGGAGACTTGTACTTTTTCAGCTTTTCTATCGCAATCTCGTCTTCAGGAAGTGTGGTTTCCGGTATAAAATAATGGCTACGCAGTTTGTGTTTTAATATCGTCCATTTCTATTAAGCCTATGTTCATTTATTAGTTTTTCAAAATAGTTTTCCATCTATTCATGATGGAATGAGAGTCCACACCACAAATTTAAGTCATATAGAAAATGTGCACTAAATGTTGGATCTCTGGCGACTTGTCAACCCACTTGAGGTATGTGGATATGAAAGGGAATAATTGAGCCGAGGTCTGGTAGAGTACCCGGGTAGTTAGTCGGTAGAGTGTTGGCGCGCCCAGCCAAAGGTCCCGGGTTTGATGCCCGGTCCCGTAACAATTTTCCCTTGAAATTACACTTATGAAACACGTTTTGCTGAAAAGCAAACAACTTTTTCATTTATCGCTAATTACAAAACCTCTTGCCTCTCGTTATTCTCTTTGTTCTGGTGGTTATATTCCCCATAAAACCACTATTTCATTTTCCGTTAATGAAATGTTCATATTGTAATCAATTTTTTTTTACATTATAAAACGCACATACTTGAAGCAAGTAAAGCGATAGATTTGGAAGTAAATCCCTAAAAGGCGAAGTATATGATTATGTCTCGTGACCAAAATACTGTACGAAACTGAAATATAAACATTGGAGATTTATCCTTCGAAGGGGTGGAAAAATTGAAATATCTTGGAGCAACAGTAACAAATATAAATGACACTCGGGAGGATATTAAACGCACAATAAATATGGGAAATGCCTGTTATAATTAGGTTGAAAAGCTTTTGTCAACCAGTATGCTGTCAAAAGCTGAAAGTTAGAATTTATAAAACAGTTATATTACCGGTTGTTCTATATGGTTGTGAAACTTGGACTCTCATTTTGATTTATGTTATGTTTTTATTTAACGACGCTCGCAACTGCAGAGGTTATAATTATCAGCGTCGCCTGATATGCCGGAATTTTGTCCCGCAGGAGTTCTTTTACATGCCAGTAAATCTACTGACATGAGCCTGTCGCATTTAAGCACACTTAAATATCATCGACCTGGCCAGGGATCGAACCCGCAACCTTGGGCATAGAAGGCCAGCGCTATACCAACTCGCCAACCAGGTCGACTCTCATTTTTTGAGAGGAACAGAGATTAAGGGTGTTTGAGAATAAGATTCTTAGGAAAATATTTGGGGCTAAGAGGGATGAAGTTACAGTAGAATGGAGAAAGTTACACAATGCAGAACTGCACGCATTGTATTCTTCACCTGACATAATTAGGAACTTTAAATCCAGACTTTTGAGATGGGCGGGGCATGTAGCACATATGGGCGAATTCAGAAATGCATACAGAGTGTTAGTTGGGAGACAGGAGGGAAGAAGACCTTTGGGGAAACGGAGACGTAGATGGGAAGATAATATTAAAATGGATTTGAGAGAGGTGGGATATGATGATGGATACTGGATTTAATGTTGCACAGGATAGGGACCGATGGCGGGCTTATGTGAGGGCGGCAATAAACCTGCGGGTTCCTTAAAAGCCATTTGTGAGTAAGTATAAAACTCACATATATTCTCTCTTTTTTGTCTTTCAAAGGACTGTTCATAATGAAATAATCCATTAAACACATTGAATTATATTAAAATGAAGTTGCATTCAGAAGGAAATGTTTGCCTCCACGTACGAATGCAAATTTCTGCCTCAATTTTCATCGGCTGAACAGAGTTCGTAGTAGCGGCAGACTGTGACAACGATATTCCTCTATCTCCTCCCTCAGAATTCATGATCTCAATACGGAATACTGTGAGAGGAACCGGTAATAGTTGACATCAGAATACTTCCATGTCACGTCGCATTGAATCACGGGATGGGGACCAATTACGAACTAGGAATACAGGCTGTTTACGTCCTGGCGGAATGCATCGTGCGACGTTGCATGACTGTGTACAATAACATGCTACTCTGTAACATGGCATGTATGTGGAGTTCCACAGGGGCTATCCGCAACGGCTTTGAGAATATAACTTTTATGAACAACATCCCAGCATAAATGCAGAGTTCAGTTTGTGTTATAGTATAATTGTAACTTCGACAGCGTTTCGTTATAGGGCCTTTGATCCACCACGTTTCGTCCACTTTTTCTTTTGCCCACCGACACATTTGTCCATTTCATGATTCGTCCATTAAGTTTTTGTCCATTGGTCATTTAGTCCATTTTCACGCTTCGTCCATTATGTTTTCGTCCACTGACCATTTCGTCCACTATGGCAAAAAAACGTTTCCTACGAAAGTTGTTTGTTTTGAAAAGCTCTATCAACTGGTACCATATTTGACCCCCACTCCCTTTTTGAAATTTTAAAATAATACGCCACTGACCCTAGTTTTTGTTAAGGAAGATTGATGAAATCAAGCTCAAGTGAAAGTTCACATGTGCTTTAGTCATACATGTTTTTTTCTCGAATATTTTAATGCACTAGGTTCCGAAAAAAATGACTGTTCCGGGTGGTCTGAATTTCCCTGTATATGTATGTGTGTAGCCTATGTTCTCTATACAAATCCACACGCTTTGACCGATATGTGCCAAAGTTTGCACATTTAACTTTCATAACCAGGAGAAAAGCATAGACTACATTAAAATTGTGCAAATGGTTGTTAAATTAATTAAAACTTTAAAAAATAAAAATAAATAGATCATAAATATTCGTGTATAATATTAAAATACAAAATCTTCTACAGTCAACTGTTTTTTATTATTGTCTGTTGTATTCAACATCGACTTTCACGAGGCCATGGAAATTTTAACACGAATTTAAATTACATTGTTGTTACACATCATGAAGGCTAAAACTAGATAATTCTTGCAATAAATATCTTTATCCTCAACCATGCCGAAATGTAGTAATTATACACCTGGTAGCAGTCCTTTAATGCATGTCATTAAAGTACACCTATTCATTGAAGTTCAGGTTTTCGATTATTCTCGGATATGCAATCGAAAGACAACGAGGGAAACGTCACGGAGGCTGGAAATCCAATACTGTCGCAGAAGGTTATGTTCTGTTACTATAATAATTAGCTTTAATTGTAAATAGCATTCAAATAAATTCAATTTGTCATCTCGTTTCTCAATTCTAAATCAATTTCCAGGTTATACCAAAATTAGTTCATGTTATTCTCTACATTACATCAAGGTCAATTACATTATTGTTCCTCGGAAAAAATCAACACTTTCGCGTCTGCGCACATCTCACAATTCACGAGCTATGCACAAGGTCACTTCCGATCCTCAGTCAGATACAAATAAAATGAATACTTCTGAATAATTTCAAGTTAGAAATATGTTCGAGCATAAAAAGTCGTATGAAACTTGCCTATAATGGTAATTAAGACGCTCGTATGAAAATTATGAACTCGCTTGCGCTTGTTTCATAAACAAACATACTCGCGTCTTAATTACTATCCTTATAGGCTCGTTGCATAATGTACTATTATGCAGTCCAGGACCGTATTATGAATTTCTCAATGCAGTTTTGTAGATAGTGAGCAGACTGTTTTATCCAACTGAATTCTAGAATTCTTTCAAACTACAAGGATTGCTTCTGCATAATTTACTTAATATTGAATAACCAATAGTACTATCGCGAAATATTGACCCAACAAAATTACGCACGTATAAGAATTGGTGTGAAAAACTCATACGAAACGTAATAGAATTGGCAATATTAAGTGGAAAAATAAAAGGAGATGTGTTTATTCCACGTATTGCTAGGATACTCATTCGATTTGAAGCAGCTGCAATTTCAATGCCACTAGCATTTGTAATGGCCATATTAAAATGAAACTCAAGCACAGTTGCTTAAAGTTGCAGTCCTTAACTTAAAAACTGCATGTTTTTCACATTCTCAACCATATTTTATACAAAGAAGTGAAAAAAAATGATATAACACATATCAAAATTCAATGGCACTTTTGTCATGTTGCTAATGTAGTATGTGAATATACATAAGCCCACTAAAAATGACATTGTATTAATTCTCAAAATATTGTTGTTCACGTCCGAAAATGTGTTGCTGCGAAATTATATCTCTATAATCACGTTGCAAATTTAGTATGTTATGCGTTGTATAAATAAAAATCTTTTAATTTCTAAAATACCGGTAGGCCTATACGTCTCTCAGAATATTAGTCTTTATGTTAAAAAATGACTTATTGCGAGTTTATATTGTATCTGTATTGTGTGTATAAAATTACAATTAATATAATATGTTCTATATTTATGAGAAATAGTTTCAAGTTGTATTAAAAAACCTAGGTATGATATAAGTGTGTGTACAGCGATCAAGAGGTAAAAAATCTTCCAATATAAATTAAATTATATATATATATATATATATATACTGATTCGATGCTGAAACTGATCAGAAAGAGGAGAAGGAATTATATTTTCGTTGGGTTTTGCTTTGTTTATACTTTGATTTTTCTATTACTTTATTTGTATTTCTGTCGGTGTGGAAGAGAAGGCCTAATGGCCTTAATTACACCAGAATAAATAAATAAATAAATAAATAAATAAATAAATAAATAAAAAGAAAGAAATAAATAAAAACAAATAAATATCTAAATTTAAAACAACAGTTTAACGTTAGGCACATGATGAAATGTTTTCTTTTCGGTGCCTGATTTACAACTGTTTTAAATTGAGTTAACCCTGGCAGGCATTTGGCTAAGGAGTTCATTAATTCATGTAAGTGACGTTAAGTAAAGAATCATCTTTATGGCTTAGTTAGGTGTCCGAGATTTCCGAAAATTTAATAACCAGTTTAATTAAAAATAGAAGCAGAAAGGAAAACCCGGGCAACGCCGGGTTCTTTCAGCTAGTGAGATATATAAATCAGGTGTACTATGGGTTTTCATTTTTGTAGTTTTAATGTAGAAAAATGAAGGGTTCAGAGCTGTAGTGGGCCAAGCACCATTTATTAAAAATGGAGAAAGCAAAGATTAAAGTTAAGTGAATACCATAGTTTAATGAAAATTGACATATTATTTAGCTTTAATATGCATACTTTATATTATTTGCTTTATGTTTCATTAAACTATGGTAATTACATAATTTTAACACTCATTTTCTCCGTTTTTAATATATGGCGCTTGACCCCCTATGGTTCTCAACCCTTCAAATAATGTATTATATAATACCTACTTTTCAAAATTATTTTCCAATTTTTCATTTTTGAAACAGCAGTTTTTGAAAGTAATGCATATATTTTTCTATCCATAGTACAGTTCATATGTGTATATGCATGCAAATTTTCAAGATCAGAGCAAAATTGGAGCACTTGGAACATTTTTCATTACAAAAAATGTTATTTTGAGAAAAAGCACATGCCATTTAAATGCCGCTGTAATTCCTTTACAAATTATCACTAGCAAAAAAATGAATATATACTGTATCTGTGTGATGAAAAGTTTGGGATATGATTTTATGCCAAAACCCCAATTTTGGTTTGGGAACCATTTTAAGCCTAAAAATTCGGTATGGACAACCCTTAAAGGTGTTATTTCCTAGTTAGGTTAAGTATTTGATGAAATTAAACCTATCTATTACTTTATACAGTAAAAGTTTTTCTTTTATATACTGTATATTTCACCTTACACATTTTTTCAGAAAAATTATTATACTTTAATATTTACAGGTTTTTTACACTTGTACGATTGTATTTTAAACCCCAGATATATGAAATGTCATTCATACACTCTGACTTCATATCAGTTTCCTTGACTTGATAAAGTTTAACTTATATCATAACATAAGTCGCACATAAGTCACTATGAAATGCAATAAGTTCAACTTCATGAAGTATTGTTCTCGCCAAACTCATACGACCTCACTCACACCACTCTGCTGATTCGTGCCTTAGCCAAAACATAACAAATCATACGGTGCATGCCAGTTAGTTATGCATCGTTGTCACATTATGACTCTGAATTAGTCCAGCCGCTGGACTGAGGCAAGTACGATGTTTTTTTTAAACAGAGAAATTAGTAGAGCCGAGACGAGATGTTATGGCACCAACCTGCGCGAAGTTTTAAATTGCCGGCCAGCAGGGTAGAGGAGTGGGGGTTGTTTGGGTTACGGTTCTCAAGCTCAGAGCGGCGGGCATATCCGTTTCATCTCTCTCTAAAAACATTCGACTTCCCTTAGTATTACCACTTTCCTACTCAGAGTCCGAAGGTACCTAATGAAATTACGTCCGCTATTCCATCTTTATATTCTTATTCTCCGTCCGAATCAGACGACTGATCTGTGCTGGAATCAGATGTCCTTAAGTTTATGAAAATGTTCTCCAAAATACTGTCCATCACGTGCTCACTTTCAATGTGATTGTTCTCTACTTCTTCACATAATCATACACTGATATGTGAGGGCGAGTCCAAGCAAACGAACTAAAATGCGTCCCTCGCGCTGGTGTCATAACTTCTCGCCCGGGCTCTAGTTATCTGTTGCGGCAAGATAAGCTGACCTCTGTACTCGGGCTGAGGCCGTCTATGTTTGGCAACGCTGTTATAAAGCAGTTCAGTTATCGGACGCGGCCAACTGCATAACATAAACATCGAGAGCATGTTGATGTGACTTCTTTGACTTCTTTCCTCTGAGCTGGGGTATCTAAGTTTGGAGAGTACAATACGTATTACGTGCGCACAGACTAATGTTATAGCCACAAAGAAGCTGAAACGTAGAACTATGTCGCGTGAAAGCATATTAGGCCTCATGGAAAGAGGAAGGGATTATTAAGTCATTAACGAGAAGGCTCCGCCTTATTAAATTTAAATGCGTGAAGTATAAAGACAAATAAAAAGAAATACCAACATTTTATTTCAAATTCCAAAAACCTTACAATCCAAACCGTGCTCACAATATTCGTAACTCATGATCAGTAGGTCACATAGGCTACGTTTAAAGCAATTATAGGGAGTAGTCACTTTTTTATGCTGAAATTGTGCATTTCCTAGAAAATATTTAACATTTGAAGGGGTGAGATCAAAAACCATTCAAGTCCACTTTCGACCAGAATTTTTATTTTTATATAATCGGCTACTTCGTTTACTTTGCCATCCATTTAGTTAAAGAAACGTACAAGGACGTGATTTTAAGCAGTACTTTTCATGCATTGTGTTTAAGAACCATTGAAGTAAACGCGTCAAACATTTCTCGTTAGAGATGTCTTGCAGTTGAGCGGGAAAGGAGCAGAGATGTTTTGTGGCTTGGAGATCATGTTCCTCTAGTGTTGTGTTAAAACTTAACACTATTGCATCAGCCACCGGCGTGGCTCAGTCGGTTAAGGCGCTTGCCAGCCGGTCTGAAGTTGCGCTCGGGACCAGGTTCGATCCCCGCTTGGGCTGATTGGGTTTCTTCCGAGGCGAATCCTCGGCCTCATCTCGCTAAATATTTCACTATCACCAAGTTAAAAGTTACGTTTTATTTAACGACGCTCGTAACTGCAGAGATTATAGCAGCGTCGCCGAATGTGCCGGGATTTTGTCCCGCAGGAGTTCTTTTAAATGCCAGTAAATCTACTGACATGATCCTGTCGCATTTAAGCACACTTAAATGCCATCGACCTGGCCCGGGATCGAACCCGCAACCTTGTGCATGGAAGCCCACCGCTATACCAACTCGCCAACCAGGTCGACACTATCACCAATCTCATCGACACTAAATAACCTAGTAGTTGATACAACGTCGTTAAATAACCTACTAAAACACTATTGGATCTTTTTACTCATTTAGAGTTATTGAAATATTGGTCTATTATAAAATAAAAACGTATAAATGATTTTTGTAGTATATATCGAATGTAACTCTTGCCCCTATATCTTTCAAAGTTATATAAACCCGCACATTCACAGGCAGTGCCGTAAATACTGTTCTCCAACCAGGAGATAAACCGTGAAAGGAATGTGCTTACTATTGCGTCATCTATAGGAGCGAAGTAGATAGATAATATTACCGTTATAGCATCAGTTTAAAAATCATGCGCTCTCTTGCATATGTTATTTCCTTTACGGAGGGATTAAAAGACCAGGAAATTAACCTTGATCTAATTTTGTAACTAAGGTAGTATAAAAATGTGTATATCAGTGTTATCGTTTGTGCTTTGAGAGATAACCAATACTGGGTGTTCATTTCAAAGTGTGTCATGACGTCACTGTTGTTGGGTCACCGATTTGAAGCGAGTTTCAGTTTATATGTTAGAGAAGTTACCTATTATTTAAGGCGTTCTTCAATCTGAACTTGAAAACGTGTACGGTATAACTTGAACGTCGTAGCAACAGATGGCGGTCTGTACGGTCTGTGTGCTACCATAACCTCTTTCGAACTGTGTTTTGCGCTGGCAAGTCGTACGCAGGGTATTTGTTATCATCGGTTGCGTACGGTAACATTCCACAACACAAATCAAATGCTCCGTGTCCATGTTGACCGTCGGAGTTAATGTCAACAAATACGTAAGTAATCGTCTTAACCCTCTCCCCATATCCCGACAGTACGTATTTCCAAACAGTTCACATTCCTGCCACTACCGGCGTTACCGTACGTATCGGCACGTACCCTTCAGAATGAACGCCGTACTTGCTAGCCAACTTCTCTGCCTCTTAGATTATACACCTGAGCTGCGGAAGTGTAGGAAGTTGAATTCTCTAGGCTCATCAGCTAGCCACATGACGGCATACAGAGAGCCAAGACACATTTTGAACTGAACACCCAGTAGAGATACGAGCACCCACGTGTGTGACCTTATGACATCTTATGACATCAACATTCATTCATAGCATCACACCGGTGCGTCTCATTCTCTGGAGACTTTCTCGTGGTTGGAGTACAGTACGAAACTTTGCTCTGGAAACCAGAGTGCGTATCACTTGTGAAGGCAGTTTCTTAAGTACAACTGACTGTTCCGTTGTTTATGAAAGTCACTAGTATAGTAGGGGTAAAGCGTCTGGCTTATGTGCAGGGAGATATCCCTATACGAAGGTCACCAGAATTTCAATTTCATCCCATAAAATACAGTGTTGCCTACATTCTGAAAAATACGAGCAAGAGATACACCCGGTGTGTACGAGTAGGGTTCATGTTATAACATAGTAACGTGAATTAATGGCATTTGTATCTTAAACACATGACGAATGAAAACGACTTTTCAAGTGATGATGGAGCAGTGTTGCCAGGTTTTTCATACGGAAATCCCTACAGATGTTTAAAAAATCCTTACAATCAGTAAAATATCCCTACGTTAGTCAAATAATACGCAACAATCACATATGGTATCCATGTATTAATTAGGCCTACAAAAATTGTAGGGCCTACTTACAGTTATAATTGAATTTGGGTTTCCTCGTTTTTTGCCGCCTCACTTTTATCCACCATAAGTCCAATAGTTTCGTCTTTTCTTTTGTTCCATTTCTGCTTCTTTCTTTAAATAATTTAAGCACTTCTTGCGTTACAGGATACTCATAGCATACCTTTCTCATGTTGCATATGCCTAATTTTATACGCATAAGTGTTTAACTAGCACTGTGTGTCAACAGTCTATTTATTTCTCGTTTTAATGTCAGGCATCATGGAAAATATGCCTTCCACAGAAGCATTAGAGTGCGGCAGAGAAAGAGAAATTTTGAAAATTTTCGTTATATTTTGAAACATGAATTGAGATTTAATATTTTGGCATTCCAAAATTCCAGAATTGGCAACTTTAGATAATTATGGTGATTTTTTCGGCAGAGAAAAATTGAGCAAAAGCGCAATAGACTGTTCACTTGAGCCCATAATCAACAAATTTAAGACAAAAATAAATTCTGAAATTGTACAAAATGACTAAAGTCTGTAACTGACTCCGTAAGCAGAGAAGCTATTGTGTAATTGTGTAGGTGTGTTGTTATGATTATGAGCGAGAGACAGAGAGGGAGAGGTTCCTAGAAGGCTGGTGAATCCACGAATGCTTATTTCTTCACTCCTAAGCATAAAAATGAATGCTACTGTACTCACAGACCAATACAAAATTAACTATTTCGGATCAGGAGGCTTGAAGCTTCTCAGAATGTTAGGCTCTTTGCTCCATTTTAAGAGTAAATAATTGTCCATCAGTAATAAAAAAAAAGCACAGTGAAAATCCCTATATTTTGCAATTATTTTTTTTAAAATATCTACACCCCTTTTCATGTGAAAAATCCCTACGCCGAGGGATAAATCCCTACACATGGCAACACTGTGATGGAGAAACCGATGATAAACGAATGAAGCAGCCTTCATCTTGGAAGCGTAAAACAATTAAAATTACACAAAATCAATCACATCCCTTGTCTTGTTGTGATATAGATCTTTTTCACCTTCTCCTCTGTGTTTCTCATATGGGGGTTGGAACCCATCAATGCCCACATTAAAAGGTGTGTAGGTTTGTGGAGATGTTAATCTCGCGCCAGTGACCTTTCTCGCAGGTGTAGGTTTGCGGAGATGTTAATCTCGCGCCAGTGACTTTTATTCGCGTCCAAACAAGCGAGATTCCTAATTTTTGTTTGGAGGAACAACTGGTTTACGAGCAAATTCATACCACGCAGGGACCAATTGTCTGGTTGGGTTAGGCTACAGTACAGTGACTGTAAACGGTCCGGCCTGCTAATGCCATAACTTCCATCATGCGCAGATTGTGTATTCTACGCACTAAGAAGTGTGTAGGTTTGCGAAGATGTTAATCTTGCGCCAGTGACCTTTCTCGCGTCCAGTCGAGACTCCTGGTCTGGGGATAAGCTTCGTGGCTTCTACCGCGTTGTCTTGGTGTTGGTGGCTGACGTTTCGACCGCTGTGTTGTGGTCATCTTCAGAACAGTTGGATAAGGAAATAGACTACTATATATATACGAGCTCGCAGACTATTTCCTTAGCCAATTGCTCTGAGCAGTTGGATCAGGAAATAGACTGCTATATATATATATATATATATATATATATATATATATATATATACGAGCTCGCAGACTATTTCCTTAGCCAATTGCTCTGAGCAGTTGGATCAGGAAATAGACTGCTATATATATATATATATACGAGCTCGCAGACTATTTCCTTATCCAATTGCACTGAGCAGTTGGATCAGGAAATAGACTGCTATATATATATACGAGCTCGCAGACTATTTCCTTATCCAATTGCTCTGAGCAGTTGGATCAGGAAATAGACTGCTATATATATATACGAGCTCGCAGACTATTTCCTTAGCCAATTGCTCTGAGCAGTTGGATCAGGAAATAGACTGCTATATATATATACGAGCTCGCAGACTATTTCCTTAGCCAATTGCTCTGAGCAGTTGGATCAGGAAATAGACTGCTATATATATATACGAGCTCGCAGACTATTTCCTTAGCCAATTGCTCTGAGCAGTTGGATCAGGAAATAGACTGCTATATATATATACGAGCTCGCAGACTATTTCCTTAGCCAATTGCACTGAGCAGTTGGATCAGGAAATAGACTGCTATATATATATACGAGCTCGCAGACTATTTCCTTAGCCAATTGCACTGAGCAGTTGGATCAGGAAATAGACTGCTATATATATATACGAGCTCGCAGACTATTTCCTTAGCCAATTGCACTGAGCAGTTGGATCAGGAAATAGACTGCTATATATATATACGAGCTCGCAGACTATTTCCTTATCCAATTGCACTGAGCAGTTGGATCAGGAAATAGACTGCTATATATATATACGAGCTCGCAGACTATTTCCTTATCCAATTGCACTGAGCAGTTGGATCAGGAAATAGACTGCTATATATATATACGAGCTCGCAGACTATTTCCTTATCCAATTGCACTGAGCAGTTGGATCAGGAAATAGACTGCTATATATATATACGAGCTCGCAGACTATTTCCTTAGCCAATTGCTCTGAGCAGTTGGATCAGGAAATAGACTGCTATATATATATACGAGCTCGCAGACTATTTCCTTAGCCAATTGCACTGAGCAGTTGGATCAGGAAATAGACTGCTATATATATATACGAGCTCGCAGACTATTTCCTTATCCAATTGCACTGAGCAGTTGGATCAGGAAATAGACTGCTATATATATATACGAGCTCGCAGACTATTTCCTTATCCAATTGCACTGAGCAGTTGGATCAGGAAATAGACTGCTATATATATATACGAGCTCGCAGACTATTTCCTTATCCAATTGCACTGAGCAGTTGGATCAGGAAATAGACTGCTATATATATATACGAGCTCGCAGACTATTTCCTTAGCCAATTGCTCTGAGCAGTTGGATCAGGAAATAGACTGCTATATATATACGAGCTCGCAGACTATTTCCTTATCCAATTGCTCTGAAGATGACCACAACACAGCGGTCGAAACGTCAGCTACCAACACCAAGACAACGCGGTAGAAGGCCCAAAGCTTATCCCTAGACCATGCACACCATCCGCGGAAGCCTACGCAAACGAGATTCCTCATTTGCTTGGAGGAATAACTGGTTTACGAGTAAATTCATACTACGCCAGGGACCAATTGTCTGGTTCGGTTAGGCTACAGTACAGTGACTGTACAACGGTCCGGCCCGCCAACGCCATAACTTTCATTATGCGAGATTGTGTATATATAGTTGTTAGTGTACGAGTACTATGCGCAAGCGATAAAAGTTGGATAAGTGTTGCAAATTTTTGTTATATATATATATATATATATATATATATATATAACTTTTTCTTTCTTATAGGTATCTAATATATATTTCTCTACCAAATGAGACTATGTGAACTGATATATTCACATAATCGAATTTGGTCTACGCGTAGTATGCGCAAGCCATAAAAGATGCACAAGTGTTGCAAATTGTTTGTTATATACACAATTTTTTCTTTCTTATGGATACATAATTTATATATTTCTCTACGAAATGAGACTGTGTCAAATCCACATAATCGAATTTGGCCGAAAATAGTGTGCTGGACAGTTACAGTTAAGGTCTTATTATACAAGACATTTTTATAAATTCAGAATTCTCATCTGTCTTCAAATTTGGAACATATACACTTTAAAAACAGTTTTATCTTCTTTATGTGTAAGTTAAAATATTCTGATTAATGGTAATTAAATAACAGAAAAGTAAAATATTCAACGAGAAAATCCTTTTTTTCCACAAAACTATATTGAATTAAACAAAGCCTGCTCATCCTCTTGTTTAAGTTCAAAATAAATTTTTAAGTATTATGTGATAATCCATTTTTTCACAAGGAGTATTTTAATAATACATAAAAAACAATCTTAAAGAAAGAAATTAATATCGCAAAACTATTTGATACAACAACATTGTGTAATATTAGTATGATAATGTGCTGGTATGATCAAAATTTCAAGTTGGTCAGATTAAAATTGTAGATTATAGAATTTCATAGATGTATTGACTTAAATTAACTTGTTACCAAAACAAGTTAAGAAACAAACAAACACACACCACTCTTTTTTCCTTTACTTATCGCTACAAGCTTTGACCGATATGTAGCAAAATTTGCACATTTAATCTTCATATCCAGAAGAAAAACATAGGCTATATTAAAATTGTGCAAATGGACGTTAGATTAATTAAAAGATAAAAATAAATATAATGAAACATTCATGTGTAATACTAAAATGCAATCTTCTATAGTCAATTGTTTTTTATTATTGTCTATTGTATTCAACATCGACTTTCACGAGGCCATGGAAATTATAACACGATATTAAATGACATTGTTGACACACATCATTAAGGCTAAAACTGATAATTCGTGCAATAAGTATCTTTAAGCAGTCCAGGACCGTATTATGAATTTCTTGATGCTGTTGTAGATAGTGAGCAGGCTGTGTTTTATCGAACTGAATTCTAGAATTCTTTCAAACTACAAGGATTGCTACCACATAATTTGGCCACGTACTGGGGTTCTGTAAGAAGGGAGAGCTACTGCATAACAACAGACACCATCGTGTCAACCTGCCAACCTGCTAAGAAACAGAGAATGGAAGTACATGAGGAGATTCATTGTGTGTCTGAAGATGATTCTCATAGAAGAGTCGATATAATTGCCATCAATAGAAGAACCCAGAAAGCGATGGTCTTAGGCCCTAGGATTTGCATTTAACTAGACACGAATCAAGCACTGCATATAAATGATGACAAGCGAGCTAAATATGTACTTTGTCTTCCATACCTCAGTGAAAAATATGGCATTTCGCTTTACAACTGGGATGTTACAGGCTTACTGTTTGGAGCGAGAGGTTGTTTACCAAAATTTACATGTGATATCCTTAAATCCTTTCAAATTCCCTTTTATGAGGTTTAGAAGATTGTAATGGAAATAACTGAAGGCCTCTCTTCAAATTCTACACTATCATCTATATGTTAACACGTAAATTTTTGTTTTAATGTACAAATCGAATCATCATTTTGCTCGTTTCATTTCCCTTTATCTTTTATGTTTGTTAATTCCGGATCCCAGTGGTCAACCTCACTTGAGGACGGATGATTTGAAATAAATCTTAGTAGTATTGGATAACCAGAAGTACTATTGCGAAATATTGACCCACCTAAATTATGCACCAACAAGAATTGGTGCGAAGAACTCATGCGAAACGTAATAGAAGTGGCAATATTAATAGGAAAAACGAAAGGAGAAGATGCGACTTTGTAATGGCCATATTAAAATGAAGCTCAAGGACAGTAGCTCAAAGTTGCAGACATTGACTTAAAACTGCGTGTTTTTTACATCCTCGACTATATTCTATACAAAGGAGTGGAAAAAAAAAGAGATTTTACACATATCAAAAAGCAATTCAATGATATTGTGTCATGTTGCTAATGTAGTATGTGAATGTACATAATCCCACTGAAAATAACACTGCATTAATTCTAAAATATACGTCTCTCAAAATATTGTTGTTCACGTCCGAAAATATGTTACTGCGAAATTCTATCTGTATAATCACGTTGCAAATGTAGTATGTTATGCATTGTGGAAACAACAATCTCTTAATATCTAAAATACGTTAAGCCATACGTCTCTCAGAATATTAGTCTTTATGTTAAAAAATAACTTATTTCAAGTTTATATTGTATCTGTATTCTGTGTATAAAATGAGAATTAATATAATATGTTCTGAATTTGTGAGATATAGTTTTTTCAAGTCATGTTAAAAAAAAATTGGGTATGATATAAGTGGGTGTAGAGTGACCAAGGGGTAAAAAATCTTCCAATATAAATTACATTATGTATGTAAATATTGATTCGATGCTGAAACTAATCAGAAAGAGGAAAAGAAGTCATATTTTTGTTGGATTTTACTTTGGTAAAAGTTTGATTTTTATATTATTTTATTTGTATTTCTGGCGGTGTGGAAGAGAAGGCCTAATGGCTTTAACTACACCATAATGAATAAATAAATAAAAACAAATATAATTAATTGATTGACTAGCGGACTTACTCGTGTTAGTTATGTAAGATTTGTGCGACTTACAGCTGTTTCAGTGCTTCACGCACCATATTCAGAGCCTACTAGATCTCGGCGTCATCTCGAACTTCTCTGCCTGTTATGTGGGTGTGTTTGATTGTTGAAAGGTGTTGAAGAGTGGAGTCAAATAGTATGTGTGTACTGAAATTGATCTGTGTGTTGAGAATTTGATCGGGGTGTGTTTTAGTGTGTTTGTATATTTCGTATTGTTCTAATGTGTTGATTTTTGGTTCTTCGCTTGTATGTGTAGGATTTCCATGTCCGCATTTATGTTATTGTATGTATGGTTAGCATTGGTTATGTGATCGGCGTATGTAGATGTATTGTGTCCTCTGGTTATTGCTTTAATGTGTTCTTTGTAGCGTGTTTGGAATGATCTGCCTGTCTGTCCTATGTAGAACTTGTCGCAACTATTACATGTGAGTTTGTATACGCCTGTGTGGTCATATTTATTTGTTTGCGTTTTTTGTGTGTTGAGATGTCTTTGTAGTGTTTTCTGTTCTGTATGTTATGTTGTATTTCTGCTTTCTGAATGAAGATGTGATCTTATGTGAGCTTTTGTTTTCATATGTTAGGGTGATGTATTTCTTGTGTTTTGCGTGTTTTTGTGTTTGTCAATTTCAGTGCACACACTCTATTTGACTCCACTCTTCAACACCTTTCAACAATCAAATACACCCACATAACAGGCAGAGAAGTTCGAGATGACGCCGATATCTAGTACAGTAGGCTCTGAGGATGGTGCGTGAAGCACTGAAACAGCTGAAAGCCGCATAAATCTTACATAATTAACACTAGTAAGTCCGCTAGTCAATTAATTAATTAATTATATTCAAGTGTTAAAAGTAGTGTACGCAAGATTCAAAATGAAAAACAAATAAATATATAAATTTAAAAAAACCGTTGAAAGTCAGGCACATGAGACATGTTTCCTTTTCCGTGCCTGATTTACAAATGTTTTAAATTGAGTTAACGCTAGCAGGCATTTCGCTAAGTAGCTAATCAATTCATGTAAGTGACGTTAAGTAAAGATTTATCTTAGCTTAGTGAAGACAATTCGTTTTGGTTATCTATAGTTAGGTTTCCGAGATTTCAAAAAACGTAATAACCAGTTTAATTAAAAATAGAAGCAGATAGGAAAACCCGTGCAACGCCGGGTGCTTTCAGCTAATCTATATATATAATTTGAACTGGTAATGGAAATTACGGGAAAATGGCTGAACGGATTTTAATAAATGACCCCTCATTTTGAAGCTTGGAACTCAAAGTTTTTAAGAAAAATAGTGGTTTTCAGTGAAATGTCTATTTTTGAACATAATTTTCCTATTTTCCAAAATCCATCTGTCGTCAGTTTTGAGAACTAGCTAATTCCATTTCAGAATAAAACAAAACACACACTACAGTAAACAATATTACACGAAGGCCATGATCTGCAAGAATGCTGACATATTTAGAGCTCAAATTAAATTAGTAAATTATTTTTTTAGTAAGTTAAATTTTTACTTAACTTACTAAAAATAATTTACAGGTTCGACTCTGTGGTGAGTAATTTTCTGGGTACAGCTGTGTATTGGATATTAATAGCTACAAAACATGAGGTGGTTTGATGACATTATTACCATTAGAAATGAAATATTATTGTAATTAATGCCATGATGTGACTATTTTTCCTTAATTATACATATTAATGCTATATTGATGATATGAAAGTGGGGTTATATAGGCCTAAGTAGAAGTAGAGAATAACTTAAATTAGACTTTGATTTCTATATTTTACTGAGTGGCGGCTATATAGTACATATAGTACAGGGACATCATTTTATTTTTACTAACATTTCTGACATTAACCTGCCTATACCTTTGAATCAACGGTTGCTAACCCCTTCCATGACTGGAGTTCGATGGCGTAATACACAAACAAATCACTTTACTAGGTATAGGAGGGAAGAAAAGTAATTCATCCATTTATGTAAACTAGGAAATATCACGCTTTTGAGTTTGATAATTTTCATTAGGTTTTTGTTTAATCAGAATACAGCACAGTATTAAGAATGAGTGTTTTTACTCACGAACTGAGCTGTCCATACGGACGTATTCATTATGCAGTGTATATTAAAGTGACTATAGCACATTAGCGTACACTATGGAGAATGAAGTTAAATTGAAAAATAATCATAATATGGATATTTAAACACATTTTTCAAAATGGTGGCGGTTCATTCTATTAAAGTATGTAATTCCAATTACCAGTTTCGTCCTTCGTACTAGTAGGCCTAACTCATGTTGAAATAATTCTGTACCGGTACCTATTCTATAAAAGAGTACCTTACGTACTGTAAATTCAATCTTCACTTCTGATCGATCCGAAAAGATAAAATTACTCAGACATGCTATCTACTGTCCGTCCAAGTGATTATGTCGCAGGATCGTAGAAAGGAGGGAAATCACGTGACAGTTAATTACTTAACGAGGCCCTTTTATTGAAGTTATTTTAAACAGTTGTATGGGTATAATATTACATATATGTCCAATTCCTAACAGAAATTAATGTTCTCAGAAAAGAGCTAAGACAGCCCAGCCACTAGCCTTTACTGAGAGGTGAATAGAAGCTGGTGGGGAAAACCGGAATGCGACGTAGGCAAATGGACGACAGTACCTTTGCGAAACTGATGCAAAATTGAAAGTTCTTTCGTCATTGGAAAACGCGAACATATTTTTGGAACGTACTGTGACGGTAAGGCTACTATGACTGTATATGCGGTCTTGGATCTGTGTGGAAGACGGTTGAACTTCATTAGTAGAAGGGGTGGGAGTGAAGTACATTCAAAAACTCAGGTACAATAAAAATTGAAGTAAAAATAAAATGATGTCCCTGTATATGTTACTGAAAGCTATAAAACTTACCTAAGATAATAATCAGGGAAAGGATTTATATGTAAATACATATTTACTTATAAAGCTAATATAATTTATATTTTGCATTATATTTATGTTTCACAATGTGTAGGGTTGAAAAATCCTACTTTTATTTTCCATATTTTTCCATATTTTAGAGTTTAGTACATATTTTCGTTAATTTCCATATATTTTCCATATTTCATATAAAACAGTCCATATTATATTAGGTTTAACAATAAAACAAAACAAAATTCCATTAACTTTTAAAAATACATTTCAACAATAGAGATTTAAACACATGTTCAGTAATCCCTTTAACATCAGAGTTATTTGAAAATTAGCAGTCCTATCAACAATGGGAAAGTAAGTTACAAAACTGTATTAATTTAATTTAAAATTTTTAACAGACTTCAGTTGTGCAGCTCAACAGTTAAATGCCAGTCAGAGTACACATAGGTTCAGTTTTGTAAATCATACTATAAAGACGGTAAATATGCCAAAAGTACGTCATTCAGTCAATTTAAAATCAAAACTAACAAGTTACATTTCAGAATTTAAAGAAGATGGTTTATCAACTGACAATAAAATATTATTTTGTAATTTGTGTCAGTGTGCAGTATCATCTACACAAAAGTTCCTGGTGCAACAACACATTACAACTAGTAAACATCAGGCCAACAAACAACTAAATTCCAAGCAGAGACAATTGTTTTTAACACAACCAACAACATCGAATGTAAGATCTGAGTTTAACATCGACCTGTGCCGTTCTCTCATCTCTGCTGATATTCCTCTCTACAAACTAAAGAATAAGGTCTTCAGGGAATTCCTTGAAAAATATACTCAACGTACAATCCCGGATGAGTCAACACTTAGGAAGACGTATGCTCCATCCATCTACGATGAGACAATACAGAAGATAAGAGATGAAATTAAAGATAGTTCAATTTGGGTTTCCATTGATGAGACTCCCGACAAAGAAGGTAGACTTGTTGGTAATGTAGTTATCGGTTTGTTAAGTGAACAATATTCTGAACGAATTCTTTTACATTGTGATGTTCTAGAAAAGTGCAATAACAAAACTATAGTTAAACTGTTCAACGAAGCTATGGGTATCCTGTGGCCAAAGGGTATTATGTACGATAATGTGTTATTCTTTATTAGCGATGCTGCCCCTTATATGGTCAAAGCTGGACAAGCATTATCTGTTGTATATCCTAAATTGACTCATTTTACTTGTGTGGCGCATGCATTTCATCGTGTGGCAGAAGTGGTCAGAGACAATTTCCCTAAAGTAGATTTGTTGATTTCATCAGTGAAAAAAGTATTTCTCAAAGCTCCCAGTAGAGTTAACGTGTTGAAAGAAATGTACCCTGAAATTCCATTGCCACCAAAGCCAATTTTAACTAGATGGGGTACATGGCTAGAAGCAGTTGAATATTATGCCGAACATATAGACTCTATTAACAATGTTCTCCTTGCATTGGACTCTGAAGATGCAGTCTCAATTGATACTGCGAAAACAGTTACCTGTGACATAAGTGTGAAGAATGACTTAGCTCACATTCAGCATACATTTTCATGCATCATAAAAACGCTCAAAAGTCTCCAAAATAGGCACCTTTCACTATCTGAAAGTTTTGAAATTATAAATAGTACTGTGGAACAACTGAATCGTGGTAGAGGTAAAGTTGCAGATGCAGTAAGAGCTAAGGTGGACACTGTACTTTCAAAAAACCCTGGATATGAAGAACTACAAAAGGTTGTTGCTGTGATGAGTGGTGAATCAACAGTGAAGATTAACTTGGACTTATCCCCAGCAGACATTGTGAAATTGAATTATGTACCAGTTACTTCTTGTGACGTCGAACGCTCTTTTAGTCAGTATAAATCTATCCTCAGAGACAATAGAAGAAGATTCACTTTTCAGCACTTGAAAGAAATGTTTGTAACCTATTGTTATGGTAACAGACAATAAAAATTGTGTTTTGTTGAAACTACATTGGAAGATAAGGTACGTCCATTATATTTTTTGTTTAGTTTGATTAAAATGTACCAATATTTAACGTACATAGTCATTTTTTTTTATAATTTTAAGTCCATATTTAATTCCATATTTTGGTAAAAATCCATATTTAATTCCATATTTTGGTAAAAATAACTACATATATATTTACATATTTCATATATTTTTAGTCCATATAAATCCGTTCCCTGATAATAATATTATTAAAATCAAATATCTTCTATAGTTATTAATCAAGTGGGGTTGGGTATTTTTCATATATTTAATGGCGGTGTGGTGTAGATATTTATAAGCGCGATTCTCTTGAGTATTGGCTCGAGAGAGAGTATCTTTAATTATTACGGAAGCAAATAACTTTCAGAATGTCTGGTATTCTTCATTGAAAATAAATCTGAAAAATGTTTATTTGAACGTCTAATGAACTTAGTTTGCAGCATTTGCTGCACAAGCCACTAGTGTAATTATATTTCTTTCCTTCGAAAATGTAAGAATTCACAATCTCCTATGTACAGCTGCCATAGGATGAATAAATGTGTTTTTCTTCCTACTGAAAAATTGTATATTTTGAACATAGAAGTTATTGCAGGAACAACGACGATGTGTATATAAGGGCACATGTGTATACAATGCTTTCCTCTGGGAAACGAATCTAAAAAAGGAAACAAGATGAGTAAAGACTGTAACGGCAAAAAATAAAGTGAAAGTGTATGGGGAAATAAGGGAACGACAAGACCCAAGAAGAGGAAGCATGAGAAAGAGCAATTTAGTGACGTCACTTCACTCCCTCTAATGCATCCTCCCTCGTAGGAGAGCTCTTATTTCTCTCGCTAATTACTTGGTTGTTTTAGGGCGTATTCTGACTATTATCACAGAGATGGACTGTTGCTAGGGAACTCATTGCACTCTATTGAATGCCTCAAGCGTTGTATCAATTCGAAATGTAACAAAAAGTTTTCATATCACGTGCAAGATGTCATAGTGATCTATTTCTGTCTTTTGCAGTAGAATGTGTAATCTATAAGTCGCGACGCTGTTATTCCGGCGTGACTCCTCCTCTTTGCTTACGTCTTACGAAGTGAAGGCTCTATAAAGTCGAGGTAGGTAGTATCGTTCGCCGTTTTTATTCTTTCGTTGCCGAGCTACCATATGAGGAATCTATTTGCAGCACTGTTAAACGTTATCATGTCGTAGCTCCTATGATAATAAATCAAACGCATTGTAATTCAGCAAATAATTGAGCTGCATAAAACGTCTTTGTGTTTTTTTGCTAACGCCAGCGAAAGAGCCAAAATGGCGGGCGATTATATTAAGTATTTATCGAGTCTTAAGAAATGAATAACGTCTTCCTCAGCGAATCACAAGACGCACACGTTTAAATGTAGCCAACCTGCAACGCGATTGGCTGCCGGAAATTAGAGCGACGGGACTATAGGTATTACGACAGAGTTTGATTATTGCAAGGGAAAACAATGACTCTCTTGAATACCTTGAGTACTGTAGGTAGGGGATAGTTGAACAAAACAAGATACTTAGGGCGAAATAGCTAATATCTTCGAGATTAATGAGAGGAATAAGAAACAATTCTTGCTTATGAGTCCCTTAACAGTATATGTACGTGACGACCATGAATATTATCAGAAAATGCAGGCTCTAAATTTCTAAAATTTTATAAGAAAACGAACTCACATTAGGACAAAAATTACAAGGTACCACAACAAGACTTATTAGAAAAATTAAATATCTGATAAACGTGTAAAAAAGTTACTAATAATATTTCTCAAATCAGTTTTATCAAAGTATGAAAAAAAAATCTGCAGTTACATCATTTGGTACCCATAACATTGTTTTGGTCTCTCTGACATCTTTAATACTTTTCCTGCATGTAATAAACACTTATTTCTGAAAAACAGACGACTCTCAGACATGTAGGGTTGTTTACTTCAACACAATTAATTTTTTATTTGTCGTATATAAAATATATTAAATTTACATAATGTTTTGTAACCTAATTTTTCTATTTTAAATGAATTGGGTATTATTGTAGTCTACCTTTTGCATAAATGCATGTTAAATCAGTGTACAAAATTTCATAATTTTTATCTCTAATGGTTGTGAAGTTATGAAAAAATATGTGTGGAAATTTTCAAATATTGAAAAATTTATTTTAAAGTAAAAAGTGAATTCTAAAAAATATTATTAGCAACTTTCTTATACTTTTATCAGATATTTAAGTTCTAATAAGTGTTTTTGTAGTACCTTGTAATTTTTGTCCATTTTTGAGTTCATTTCCTTATAAAATTTTATAAATTTAGAGCCTGCATTTTCTGATAATGTTTGTGGTCGTTCACGCACATATATTCTTAAGGAATGTATTTCAATAAGTGATTTGGAAATTTGCTCTGTACCACAATGCTTAAGAGGAAAATAATGTTTATTGAAAGTTGTGGTTGGATAAACCGGGATAGTTATGTAAATCAATTGAAATTGTTGTAATATTAATGAATAAGTCACAAAAATTGCACACAAAACAAGAGTATGAACAAAACAAACTATTTCTATGCCAATTTGTACATTATATTGCTATTCATTATTATAAATATAATTATTCAAATTGAGAAATGTTAATTTAAAAAAAATCGCATATGAATTCATCACATTCTTCTGGATCTATGCCACTATACTCCTCGTGAGTCCACTCTTGGCATTTGGACACACCGCATTCACCCCTCTTCCGATTTTGAATTTGAATAGAGGTCGTTGTCCTCGTTTTCCTCCTCCTCAGAGCTGTTCAAGGCATCAGCGGACCTAATTTTTCTTGAATCTCTTTTCGACTTTTTGTTTTCCACAGAAAACATATTGTAACACTTAGGCCTACTGCCGATTTCTTAGAGTTTAATTTCTTTACCATTTCTCATGCCCTTGCTTCCACAGCTACTGCAAGCTCATTCTTGTAAGGTGAAGAGGTCAATATTGCTGTTTTGCCTCGTCTTCTATCACTATTTTTATTATTTGTTGGTCCTACCTTATACCGAGCTTGGCGAATTTTCATAATAACAAGACACTATCCCGTTTTGGCCAACCGCTGATATCTCGTTTTATCAGACCACGCGTTGAAATTTAAAATATGAAGTACCGATAGTTATGAATAGACAGTGGATGCAGGATGACTTGTTGTTGAACGTAGGTGCACATTTACTATATGCTACATTTTTTTCATTCAGGCCATTGGCTCAACAGGTTTTAAACGTAAACAGACGACGTCAACATGCTACTGTATCTCCGTACAGTCAGAAGGAAAAGAAAAATAACGTACTGTAGTACTGTAGTACATACCTTGCAAATTCAGTCCTCGTCATCATTGATGCAATTACCAGCGTTGCAGTAAACGACGATATATTCTCGTAAGTTGTCGAAGGTGAATCGTCTTCGCCTATCGCATGAACAGTTTTTGTATTGAGAGAATTTCTGAAGAAAAACTCTAAAATGGGGATCACTCAATTTCTTTACAGGAATATTTGCACTGAGCATCATGTTACTCGTGTCGTTTAGACCCGCACAACTAAATGATGATGATGATGATGATGGTTCCTCAGATTTCATTTCAACGCGATGTACTGTTGTAATGTTTCTCTATAGCCTGAGTTGTTCTGGTTTTTATTTCAATTTTACATACATTACACACAATATTGTCTTCGTTAATACATAAAATGTCACTCTCATACTTCTTAATTGCATTTCGTATCTCTAAGCGAATTTTACGTTTTGACTTCGACATTATGAATGGATCAGCACTACACTATTCAACTCGTACTAAATACTGGGTGTTCATTTCAAAGTGTGTCATGACGTCATTGTTGATGAGTCTGCGATTTGAAGCGAGTTTCAGCTTTTGTGTCAGAGAAGTTGCATATTAATCAAGGCGTTCAATCTGAACTTGAGAACATGTATGGTATAACTTGAACGTCGTAGCAACAGATGGCGGTCTGTACGGTCTGTGTGCGACCATAACCTCTTTCGAACTGTGTTTTGCTCGGCCAAGTCGTACGCAGGGTATTTTTTATCATCGGTTGCGTACGGCAACATTCCACAATACAAATCAAATGCTCCGTGTCCATGTTGACCGTCGAAGTTAATGTCAACAAGTACGTAAGTAATCGTCTTAACCCTCTCCCCATATCCCGATAGTAAGAAACAACTCACCTCAGTACATGTTTCCAAACAGTTCACATTCCTGCCACTACCGGCGTTACCGTACGTATCGGTAAGTACTCTTCTCAATGAACTCCGTACTTGCTAGGCAACTTCTCTGGCAGATAAGTAATACACCTCTGAGAAAGTGTAGGAAGATTGAATTCTCTAGGCTCATCGACTAGCCACGTGACGGCATACAGCGAGCCATGACACACTTTGAACTGAACACCCAGTACTTGAGCAGGATAACACAGCTGCACACATTGCGTTGCAATGTGAACCGGGGTTCTTTCATTATGTACGCTGCTGTACTCGCCAGGTTCACAAAAGACTAAAGACTAACGATGCGTATACTCCGATACGAAACAACTTCACTTTTCCTTAAGTCATCTCTCATACACTGTCTGGTAATGAAGAAAGATATTGAATTAAACTGAACTACTATTGAAGATTAATAGCTGTAGAATTATTTCAAACACTTACCTATTGGCTGTTGAAGTTAAATGCCTTGTTATGAACACCTTAAAATGCAGGAAATATTTTAGGAAACATGGCGTTTTCTAAATTCTGATCTACAAAAAAATAAAATAAAAAAAAACACACACACACGAGGGAATTCTCATGAAGTAATAGCTGCCCAGTGAAGCGCTTGCGTATAGGAAGGGAATACATACCTCATTTGAGAGGTGGCAGAATTTTCCTGCGAAATAAATGTGGTATACGGTTTTGTCATACTATTTTGTTTTAGCCAACTCTCCCCAAACAAAAATTTTTATATACGTACGTAACAAGATGTCACACTGACCTATTTCTGTGTTTTCCAGTAAAATGTGTAGTCTAGGTATTACGACAGAGTTTGATTGTTGCAAGGGAAAACATTGACTCTCTTGAATACCTTGAGTATTGCATCCTTTCGAAATTTGCATAATGTGCAAGATGTCACACTGGGCTGTTTATATGTTTTAGTGGAGAGGGCGTGCTATAGGTATTACAATAGGTCTCTAATAGACTGTTGCCTAGGGAACATACTTCACTCTCTACTAAGATTTCAAATCATCCGTCCTCAAGTGAGGTTGACCACTGCGATCCGGAATTAACAAACATAAACGATAAAGGGAAATAATGATTCGATTTGTACATTAAAACAAAAATTTACGTGTTAACATATAGATCAAGCGTTGCATCTATTCGAAACGCGACGAAAATTTTTCAAATCATGTTCAAAATCTCATACTAATCTATTTCAGTGATTTGCAGCATAGGGCGTGATCTGGGGACTACGGCAAAACGAACAGTTTCTAGGGAATACATTGCACTCCCTTGAAAAACTCAAGCGTTGCCTTTATTCAAAACGTGACGAAAATCCTTTGAATCAAGTTCAAGATGCCACATTAATCTACATAGGTCATTCGGAAGTTCGTGGCATGCGTTGGTTCAGAAAACCAAGACTTAACGGTGGTTAATGTAAATTGGTAATATAAGGTGGAGTCCACAGCTGTGGAGTAACGGTTACAAAAAGTTGATCAATAGTCGATCTATTACGCCTAAAACAGAGTGCTGCATTGGAGTTAAATCGCTCGCTTGAACTCGGTCGAGTGTCCCACCCTCGAGTGAGATACGATCGGTCGTGTTACGCTCGTAATAAATAGAAGCACAGTACAAGGTCATCTCACCGACATGTCTTATCTTGTATGGAAGGCGACAGATAAGATACACATATGTTTTGCTCACACGGTAAAAATAAGGCTTTATTTTCTGCGTTTATGACAAACGTTTAATGGAACAGTCAATGGAATGTAGCAAAACAGGAACATGAAGTTATAAATAAAATAGTATGAAAAACTTCGATATACAGTTATTATTGCTAATTAATAATTATTCAATATTTGATTTACCACATATATAATATGATAGGTCCATATCGATCGTCCAGTTCAAAAGTGCGACAACTCAAAAATTGCCATTTTTTAGTTATTTATAGTACTGAAAGCCCCTTTCGGAGCTCTTTCCGATTCAGTATTGAGATAAGTCATATTTACAACCAAAAAGAAAAAAAAAAACTAAATAAACTGTTTTAGAAATAATTATAACTATAAACTTTACTAATACATTATTAGTATATTTCGAAATGTAGATCTATTAATAATGAACTGGAAGATTGTGATAAACTCGTCCTGAATACTGACTCATTTCTAATTGTCGTGGTTATGAACCAGAACCCTGATTCTTTCTAAGGGATTTATTTGAAACTTTCAACTGAAGATATCTCAAAACTTGTTTTTTTTTTTTTTTTTTTTTTTTTTTTTTAGTTGTCGCACTTTTGAACTAGATGATCGATATAGTGTTCCGCCTATATGCTGCGACAATGAAGAAACGTTTTACAAAATATTATTGATATAGCAGTAGATTAACAACAATATTAGTACAGAGATAACGTCACAGAAAATATAATAAAACGAATAATCATGCTGCACAACTGTTACAGACGCAAAGATTGATACACTAATTATTAGAGATTATTATTATTATTATTATTATTATTATTATTATTATTATTATTATTATTATTATTATTATTATTATTATAATTATTATTATTATTACTACTACTACTACTACTAGAAAACTTGATACAATTCTTGCAATATCGTGATTGTGTTCTCCGTTTATAATAATTACATTTACATCCAATAACATCTATCAGATGTGGCAAAAACAAAATCACTCCTGTGTGGAAAAAAGAAAAGAAATTCATTTACCTACAACATTTATATTATATTTTGAAGCAAGTTTTGTAGTTGTACTATGGAGAGGTTAGTTAAACACTGCAAAGTTTTGAAATGATAAACATCTATGATGTTACTACACAGTTCATCACTGTAACAAGAACGAATGTCTAACGCTCGGCATATACCGTTCGAGGATTTATCGCTCGTGACAATTTTACCCATGATGCATGTGCGCTACCTATCGGATTATGCTATGAACTACTTGGCGCTCGAGCGAAAACGTCTGATGCAGACTCTGGCCTAAAACCACATTGATGATTCCCAGTAATTTTACAGACATATGGAGAATATTGCACAATATTTTGTACGACGTCAATTGGATTTGAATGTTAAATCCATTGATATTAGCAAGGAATAAAAAAAGGGAACCGCTCTTGTATTCGAACTGAATATTTTCATTCAGTCAATTTATAGAAATAAAGACAGGTCCAGAGAAAAAAAATATCATCACTTGTGTATTTCATACAGAAAGAAGTGAAATGTTTCTAGTGATACAAAGTAATATGTGGGGTGCCGAGCTGCCAGCAGCTATAACAAACTGCTCATGCGCATAGTCATAAAGCTTGCGTTGTAATTGCCAGCTCTTTGTATTTACTGCTACGCTGCAACCCGCAAAAGCCGCAAACTTTCCCCATTCTGCCTGCTATACTCTCTCCCTACGCCTACACCAACCTATATGACGTCAGAGGTACGATATTTTAACGGTCTTCCCTCTACCACCGCGGAATTCAGTTAACAAGGGTTAAGAATCTCCCAACATCTCGTATTTTAGAGATCGTTAAACTAAAGAAAGGGTCGAATTTACATTTCGAAACTTAGGGTCAATTCTCGGACAACATATTTCGAATTTTACGACACACGTCACAATTCTTCATAGAAACTCATTTCCTTCAGTCAAATGACGATTTTTCAGACCATTGCATATACTCAGCCTAGTTTCTATGTTCTCATTTGTAAATTGCTTCCAGACCTATGTTGTAAAAGTTTTATATAGTTCAGACCGGTATGTACAATTGAATAAAGGTAAGCGTTCACTACATCGTATCGCACTCATCGGACGAATCGCACGGATAGGAAAAAGACCATCTTTCCTGTCATTGTTATGTAACCGCGTTCACTACATCGTATTGCACGCATCGGCTCTCGACAAATCCGTCCACGTTTCTCGGATGAGCAACTTTTCCGATGCTTGCGATCATGGCCTTCTTTAATAAATCAATTTTAATTGCTCAACTGTTACTATTATGTTGTGTCATGTTCAGTGTCGCGCCAAAATGGCAGACGGAAAACTTATTTCGCTTGTAGAAAATTGCGAAGAATTATATAATTTGAGGCATTCCCATGACAGCAATCAAGTCGTTTCTTACATATATATTATGTAACCAATATCTCTTTCCTGTCTTCGTCTTCAATTAAGAAGCATGAAACAATTACAAATTCTTATTCGCTAACACTCATGATTAATAGACCTAACTTCAAACTCCTCTGTTTTCAGCAATGTCAATATCGTACGACGTCATGTTTTAAACAGCTGATACGGAATCCGATGATACGATGGGGTAGAGTGAACGCACTGCACTTAAAATATCCGTTGCGTGCGATTCGTTCGAGGAGTGCGATACGATGTAGTGAACGCTTATCTTAATAGCGATGGGTTAAGATCGATAATAATATCATGTTGCCCTTTTCCGATACTATCGATAATCGCCTGAACTATCGAAAGATTTGGAAACCATTTGACTATAAATAGTTTCCATAGTTCAATTCGTGACTATCGATAAATCTCTAATGTTTTTATTGTTATTTTTTATTTTTACCTCATTCAGTTTTTCCTTCAAGCAATCTCTCTTTTTTTATTCCTAAGTATACGACTTGCTTCCCGTCTTTCATTGAAATAATTATCTCTATTCGCCTCAACTGAATCCTGTAAGAATTTAGATTTTGCCTGTCTTGTCGAAGAGATATCAAATGCATGAAACTTAAAATATTTGTGTGAGTATTCATATCATCTCTGGTATGTTGTGTTTGTCGCAGGGCCAAATATGGAAAGAAATACAATATTATAAATAATATGAAAGAGACAATTGATTGTGTCTTAAACTCATGCGCCCCATCCGAGTACTACGAAAAAGGAAAACTGCCGCAGAGAAACCTCGTATTTTTTCTTGGCAAGTTCGACAAGAACCAGGAAGGAACCAGAGCAGCAGTCAAGGAGAATGAAAGTTCCAGCTTCTCGAATTAAAAGAGGTAGATGACGAAACAGCATCATCTTGAGGAGCCAAAAAAGATCTGTGCTTAAAGGCTTTGTACGAATCCTGCTCAGGAAATTTCGAGGACGACAAGCATGGTGAAAAATGGATTCAGTGCGTCATTTGTGATCAATGGTTTCATGATACATGTCAAGGCCTTTCAAAATACCGAAAGAACATTTGCTGTTTGAGTTGAAGATATGAATCTGACTAAGGAGTTTACAGTTTGACTGAATATGCACAAATATTTTGAATTTAAGAACTATCACGAAAATACCTCTGTACTATCACGAAATAATATCAACCCTTCTCGAGTGATAATTTTTTGTTTATATGTTTGGCTCTTTGTAATTATTGTATAAATTGAATTGAAGTAAAATTATTCTCATATAACTTCCTGACACCTAATAATGAACGTACATTAAAATTCTACAATTAGGAATTCCTCGTTAGAGATCTTTCCTTCTCCACTCTGTCCTAGATTAGTGATCGACAGAATTTTTGTCATACACTTCTCTAGCTGAAGAGGCGAACTGAAGCCGAAACAAAGAAAACGGAAAACAACAAATAGAGTTTACACTCTTGAAAATACAAGTTTGTGTTTTCACAGATCTTTGCCAAAGGTTTGATCCCTTGATTGGATTTGGTATTATCCTTTGCAATCTTTGGATCTTCCAAAGGCTTTGACCTGTGATACACAAAATGGGACGATATTCTTTTACCCAGTTTGCGAATCTCCGGTTTCGAACTATTAGGTTCTCATCAGCACGACGAAGAAGTCGTGGAACGGTAATCTTGTCAGAAATATTGGAAAAGCAAAGTCAAAAGGCGTAAGCCAAAAGACAAAGAGAAAGCAATTGACAATTTTGCTGGGTAGGTGATACTACTTCAAAGCATTTGCAAAGCAAAGTCAAAAGACAAAACATAACATTTGTGGAGGTATATCAATTTAAAATTTCTCTTTAGAGATCTTTTCTTCTCCACTCTGTCCTAGAATTTGATACATCTCAACAAATGCTATTGCTTTGTTTTATGACTTACGTCTTTTGACTTTGCTTTGCAAAGTACATTAAAACACTACTCTTTTGCACGAAAATCTTAATATCACGAAATTAGGCGAGTCTATCCTATGTTATATAATTTTTTTCTTTAGCAATTTAATTCGATCACAGCGGCGCCGAAGATCAATGTGAGAGTCGTTCCATGAGCAGTAACATGGCTTCTGTATGACAACGTTTATTCACTTTCATGGCTAAATTAAATTACGCAACATAAAACCTGTCGGGGGTACTTAAATTCCCATCACTCTTCACAAGTCTGAAAGAATTAAAGAAGCAAGGATATCGTGTATGATGAAGGCCCAGAAGTCCAACTCCCGGAAGCTTTAATCTCCTTGAACGAGTTCCGGCCCTCATTGTGTGCAACACGACACGATCTCTCGGGCTATTCCTGACATTGTGGGGGGAAGCTATAACGACGGCAATACATTGCTGAGATTCAAACTTCGGTCATCTACTCCCCCTTAGTTGTTTCGCCAACAGCCATCGAGGCTACGTGCAAAAACCGCCTATAAGCTTCACAACGAAGGAATTATTTTCATCGTTGCTACATGTACTGTATACTGTATGCAACAAGCGCTCAATCTCCCGTTGTCAATTTCAGAATTACGTAATGAATTCCATAATCAAATTAAAAAAAAATTCAAATTCAAAATTCAAATTTATTCACAATTTACATTTGAAATGGTACATATGAATAGATACCCGAAATGAGCATATGCTCGTGCTCGGGTACAGTAAAGTAGTCTACATAAATTTTATAGATATCAATAATAATGTTGACGATAGAAATAATAGTAATAATAAAAAAAATAATAATAGATATATACATACATATATACATACATACAAATGGCTTTTAAGGAACCCGAAGGTTCATTGCCGCCCTCACATAAGCCCGTCATCGGTCCCTATCCTGTGCAAGATTAATCCAGTCCCTATCATCATATCCCACCTCCCTCAAATCCATTTTAATATTATCTTCCATCTACGTCTCGGCCTCCCCAAAAGTCTTTTTTCCTCCGTTCTCCCAACTAACACTCTATATGCATTCCTGGATTCGCCCATACGTGCTACATGCCCTGCCCATCTCAAATGTCTGGATTTAATATTCCTAATTATGTCAGGTGAAGAATACAATGCGTGCAGTTCTGCGTTGTGTAACTTTCTCCATTCTCCTGTAACTTCATCCCTCTTAGCCCCAAATATTTTCCTAAGCACCTTGTTCTCAAACACCCTTAACCTATGTTCCTCCCTCAGAGTAAGAGTCCAAGTTTCACAACCATACAGAACAACCGGTAATATAACTGTTTTATAAATTCTAACTTCCAGATTTTTTGACAGCACACTAGATGATGAAAACTTCTCAACCGAATAATAACACGCATTTCCCATATTTATTCTGCGTTTAATTTCCTCCCGAGTGTCATTTACATATGTTACTGTTGCTCCAAGGTATTTGAATTTTTTCACCCCTTCGAAGGATAAATCTCCAATTTTTATATTTCCATTTCGTACAATATTCTGGTCACGAGACATAATCATATACTTTGTCTTTTCGGGATTTACTTCCAAACAGATCGCTTTACTTGCTTCAAGTAAAATTTCCGTGTTTTCCCTAATCGTTTTTGGATTTTCTCCTAACATATTCACGTCATCCGCATAGACAAGAAGCTGATGTAACCCGTTCAATTCCAAACCCTGTCTGTTATCCTGAACTTTCCTAATGGCATATTCTAAAGCGAAGTTAAAAAGTAAAGGTGATAGTGCATCTCCTTGCTTTAGCCCGCAGTGAATTGGTAAAGCATCAGACAGAAACTGACGTATACGGACTCTGCTGTAATAATAATAATAATAATAATAATAATAATAATAATAATAATAATAATAATGCAATAACCGTGACGGAGTTGATACAAAGATAGTAGGGGCTAATACAAATTAATAAATAATAATAATAATAATAATAATAATAATAATAATAATAATAATAATAAAACAAAATATTAACAATAATAAAATAAATACTAAGACGGATAAAATAAAATATAAAACCCCTTAGCGGGAGTTAAACAACTTAAATAAGGTTATAAAAAGCAGGAAAAAAAATGAACTCGATATTCAACAGAAAAGTTCGTTGTATCGCAGACGACAGCAACCGCCGTATTGACATTGTGTTGTGCATTATTGGTAGTAGGGGGGAGCCGAAGGTCTACGTAACTGCCGTTCTCTTCGAATCTTCTCATACAATCATGGGAAGTTAATGCTGAAAAACAAAATGTCTACGAGTCAAACTCTTCATTATTATCAGGTTAAATACAAATAAAACTGAAATATATTAATCAAGTTTCAGTTATAGATCTATCCTTTTGTGCAAGAGGTATCATATAAAAATATTTTATGAATGGCGGAGAAAATATAAATTTCATGAACTCTCTAGTGACAGAGATAGTGAGAAATACAATCAAGTGTATCTGTGGCGATGCTAAGAAATCATTTATTAGAAATATACACTGTTATTAATTAAGAAAATTATATATATATATATATATATATATATATATATATCACCTGATTTTAAACATTTTATAGTCTAAGCCAGGGATCGGCAAAAATGTCATCGTGATCACTAGCAATAGTGATGTCGCAGGGGCAGCGCAGTAAACTGTCTTTGCTTCATCCCCTCCCTTACGTCCAACTCCCGTACAACTCCAGTACACAGGTATCTATCAGTGGCGGGTTACCTGATTAGATTTAGATTGCTTCTTTCTCAAAACCTTCAACGTCTGTTCGGAAACGTGTGTTTAAGGAAGAATGAGAGGAAGAGTATTCGTTGTGCATATGGTGAAAATGTAGACGCCTCTTGTGTTCTAAAAGTATAATAGGCACTTATAAATTAAACATCTTAGCGACATTGTGACACGTCATGAGATTATCACGAAATCATGGGTAAGTAAGAACATATCCAATGTAACTGTAAACGGAAATATATACAGTAGAAAATAAGTATAAAAACAATTTTCTTTTCGTGGGGCTGCAAGGGGCGAAGCAATTAAAACGTAAAAAACTAAATTCAAATAACAGTTCCTATACTAAAATAAGACGAAACAAGCTAAGAGTCAAAGGGAACTCTAAGCAAGTTATGTTATTTCTTTGGAAATCGCAAAATCATTGAAGTGCTATAATGAAGGACAGTTAATTAAAATATATCTGAATGAAGTTGCTAACAATATTTGTCCCGAATAATCTGATGATTTTAACACGAACAATACAAAGGAGGATGAGGGATATTGAAACACTAGCTGAAAGAGAAATAAAATCAAAGATGCATAAACAGTGGTCTACTCTCTCGTTTTAGGTGGAAACACAGATATTGATACAGCAGAATTCATGTTCACCCGCGGAGTTATGAAGGATCTCTCTGTATAATTCCTTGCTTGTTAAAAAGTGTAGACCTATATGATAATGTTATTTGTGCTCCTTTATTTTGTAGGTTTTTGGAAAATATAATGTCAATTAATGTTAATTAATATAATTAATTGTAATTAAAACCTTGTGCATCCCTCGTGTTTATCGTACGGCTCGACCTCCCCCACATGTTACCTGCACTTTGTTTACATTTTTAGTGTGCCTAAACGAGACGTTCTACTGTACACGTAAACACTGTGACAAAAAACCTCGACACTAGCGTCAAACAACTGTTCACTATGGCTTCGCACAGTACTCCGCTGGCTTAGGTTCGGTTCCTACAGCGCGCAACGGGACGGTTGACAGGTCAGTTTGCGTTCTTAACAAAATGTACCTACGAGAGTAACGTCACATGTCTAAGCTCCGTTGTGCATCAACCTATTGCCGTCGTAAAAGTATCCCGAGTCCGCCGTCTAGTTATAACATAGGACAGTCTCGATCAGTGTTTTGCCTATATGAATTTTCGTTCTTCTAGAAATATTTTTATCCCACAAGATTGAGTTTAGAGATCCCAAAATTTGTCGTGTCAGTTCTATAAGCGATTTTATATCTGTATCCCAAATTTCATCTAAAATGACAATAGCACTTGAAAATTTAAACTGGTTTACTAGTTTGATAGGTTTTTCTTCAGTAATGATCTCAGGACTGTCACCTGAATTAGTAACCAAACAATCTATTTTGGCAACATTAATTTTCATCCATAATTGAGGCGCTGACATGGGAAAAATAGTAACTGCCAAAAACAAAATTTTTCAGGGGAAGCAAAAAACAAATTTATGAACACTTTCTCACTTACATTATTACAGAAACTGCTTTAAATGAAAGGCATTAATTAATTAATTAATTTTTTTATTTATTTAAATTGAAATATACAGAATAAAGAAATATAATTACAAAACAAACAAAGAGAAATACAAATAAAATAATACAAGCAATATAAAAAGAAGATACAGTAGTATTAACAAAATTTGAGACCGAATGAGCAGCGCTCATGCTCGGTCGCAGTTCAGGCATACACTCATGTTTGTGTTACACAAGAAATTTGAAAAGTCTAGCACAGATTTATCTGTGAAATCCTATGTTATGAAAATACAACATTGAAATCACTCCTTAGCCAAACTGAGAATTAACGTTATTTATACATTATGCACAATTTTTTCGGTAAAATGCATGATACTTTTCATCGAGGAAGTCTAACATAGATAACAAGTCTCTCTTTTTGGCATCAGGGACGACTGGTCTTCTTTCAAGGCGTTGCAAGCACTGCAAGTTAGTGATTGACGTTAATGACTGTCCTTTCTTAAAAATCCTGTGCTCTGTCCACATTTCAAGGTCATTAAATAACTGTCTTGTTTTTATTAGAGGAAAATCAGTTCTTGAGAGTCTAATCCAGTTGAGGGTGCTGATTTTGATAGGAGTTGTATTCAAAAACATGTCACATTCTGCAGAAAAGTCGAAGAATTCCTCATCCTTCATCATTATTATATTATAAGGCCTTACCTCTTCTGGAACCATGGTCTTGCATCTTTTTTTTCTTTTCCCTATGATGCCAAATTCCCTATCACATGGCATGTAGGAATGTTCTGAAACCAGGAATTTCAAGTCCACTGAATCAAAATGTTTCTTGGCAATAATGTAAATTAGGACTATTAGAATCATCCGATTCTTATTCTGCCCTGCACAGTTATCAGCCCATATTTGTCTAGACACACTCTGATGTTGTAAAAGGAGTTACTACCTTCTCCGCGCCAACAGCTGTGCACATACAACTTACAACATCTAGTGACTACGTTTCCAACTTTGTTTCATTACATACGGACATACTACTTTCTCTGTGCCATTGGCATAGCCATTTACTACCTTCTCAATGAAAAACCTAAAAATTCGAAATTTGGCAGTTACGACCTTTCCCATGTCAATGCCTCAATTGTGTATAAAGTCTCTGAACCATAAATTATAAATCATGGCTATATTGAGCAAACTATCTGATTATCTGCAAATTCAAAGAAAATATATAGGCACTAGTCATCTTCTATTGGTAAGCTAAGAATGTATTGTAACAAAGTAAAAAGAATGTGTGGAGTGGATGGACGGACGGACGGCCGAATGAACAATATATTTCTCAAATCAGCTCAAAGGTATAGATCGATAGGAGCCAGACATGTAGAACGACCGAAACAAAACAGCTAGGAGAACTAAAACTATGAGATGAGAGAGAAAAGAACGAAAAATATGTTTGAAAGTTGTCGAGTCTCAGACAAACAATAATAATTGAGGGGTTACGTGGACTAACAACTTAGGTGACTTTAAGTCGTTATTTCACAGATCACATTTTCCGACATCCTCTTGTGTGCTTTATATTGTAACAAAATATTGTTTCTCTACCTTATTCCTAGAGGGCAACAGAAGCAGCGTTAGCCTATATGAGTATGCGAGAGATCCGTCATTCTGCATCTGGTTCTTATGACTGGCAATGTGCGTTGTGTCTGTTCAGAGTGAACACAAATGGAGACCGATTCTGACAATTAAAGTGGTGATGTGTGTGGAAGTACTACATCCACGAGAGGTGTGGAAAGAAAAATAAGGAAAAGTAGTTGGAAGTAGGAAAGTGCACAGAAGAAAAGTAATTCCGGTAAAAGTTACACTTCAAGGAGCGGTAAAAGAATACCTGCTAAACGATTTTCTGTTGTGAAAACATGTTGTAAATTGAATTGTGCAGATAAATTCAGTCATCTAGATCAGGAGAGACTTTTCAGTGGATTTTGGAGTATTGGAGAAAAACAACTGCAGGACACAATGTTGCTTGGTTACATTGAAAAAAAAATACCCTTCCGTAACACAAGGAAACCTACATCTGGAAGAAATCGTGAGTATTCATTTGTATACAACGTGAAATTGGAGGGCACTAATATCATTGTATGTAAAGGATTTTTACTGAAATTGTTGTAAATTACAGAAGCCCGTATGAAAACACGTCAGCGCTTTGAAAGTGGGGCCTGTTGCTACAACTGAAAATCGTGGATAACACACAAATCTACTAAGGAAGATCGATCAAGAAATATGGGATATGGTAAACGTACACTGCAGTTTATTCCCTTCTAAGACGTTACATTACGCAAGACGCAGTCCTGCTAGACGGTACTTTGATGATCCCACTTTAAATATTGTCACTTTGCTTAAGGCCTTCCAGCAATATTACTTTGAACAAAAAGGAAAAACTTTGTCAATGAAATATCAAACTTATCATCAATTCTTCAGAGAAAACAGCTGTTACAGTTTCATAAAACCAAAATCTGATATTTGTGACTACTGTAGGGAAACTGAACTTAAGTTAAACGTGAATCCCAATGACCCAAGTAAAATCAACTATGGGATTCATCTTAGAAACGTTCAGAAGTACAACAGTCTTAAACAGAATATCTTGAAAAAGTGAAGAATTGTGCGAATGAAGATATTGATACTCTTGTACTAGAATTTGATTTTAGTCAAAATTTGGCAATTCCGAGGCTTAATGTAACAGCGCAAAAGGAAAAGTGTTTAGAATTCAGAAATGTGTGATTCTGAAGTAGACTCCAAACTGTTTCGCAGCCTCTGAGTCATACATTGATGTGTTTCAACCCTACAACCTCTTCCAGAAAAAAAAAAAAAAAAAAAAACATAATTTCGTTTCAGAGAAATGTAACTTAAATCTTGAGAAGGCCACTGCACCTGGACTAAAGAATGAAAAGATTGCAGATGTCATGTCTTTGTTGAAATTCATGACTAAAGATAATGCTATGTGGCTACAGGGAATTCTGGATAGATATAGGTGTACTCGGATTCAACGAGCAATGATGGATCTGAAGTCACCGATGAAGATGAATGAAAATCATGTTTGTTTTGTACATTAAATTTGAGGTTTAAAAACACAGAACTTTTATTTACTATCATAAAGATGTATGAACAAAAGTAAACATATTTCAAATATTAATATGTCTTTGATTTAACTTATACCGTATAATGAAATCCTTAATTAATTTCGTATATGTTATTTTCAGAATCAAGTACGAAAGAATAGAGTTTATTTGTGCATTTGTGTTATTTTGCAGTAAAGTACAAAGTTAACAGAAGTGTTTGTATTCTTATGTTACATAATATTCTCCGATAGAAACCATTTATTGGTGTTCTGTGGACTAACAACTTAAAAGGAATTCGCTATTCATAATTTTTAAAATACTGTAGTTCAATAATAGCCATTACTTCGTTACATTTTTGTGTTTAAAGAATGCTATATTGATAATGTATATTTTAAAAGTTTGATGGAATATCATACGAACACACAAAAAGTAATATCGTAATTTTCAACTGCAGTTTACTCAAAAGTAAGGTCTTGCACTTAAGCTGTTAGTACACGTAACCCCTCAATTGAATCGCACATTTTAGAAAGGAACTAAGTGAACATTTGATACTTTTTCTGGAGAGCAAAAAAAAAATATATATATATTTTCATGAATAAATAATACCAGTGTACCAGTGCCGTACTATAAACATCAACTTGATGTTAAAGATACAGTGAAAGCTTTTACGTTCGATAGAAAACAAGTTCGACATTCTATAGTTGGACTGCTTACGTAGGAGAATTAGACACGCCCCTATACGGGCACTAAGAAATGGCTTTGCCATTTGAATGGGAATTGGTTCTGTGTCTTGTAGTGATACTTTTGTGAAAGGAAAACAGAATATTTTTTTGATTAGAACATCCATACTTAATCACTGATTTTAAATTAATGAACTCTTCTTTTCAATTTGAGATGTGAGACGGAACTGTCGAAACCCACTGTGGTACTAGAAGCGCATACACAAATCTCGGGCGGGCAGGAAATGCATGTACAGTACTGTATTCGTTGATGGATAACCAATAAGGATTTGTATTCATTTCACCTGCCACACCCACTACCCTTATTGGTCTGAAATTTCAATTCTATTCTGTCGAACTTAGGAGAGTCCTTAGTACTTAGAGATACTGGGAAAGGTTTGACCAAGTATATAGCAATATTATATTTCAGTTTAATAAGAGTTTACATATTTTATTTTACTTGGTTATTTAACGACGCTGTATCAACTACGAGGATATTTAGCGTCGATGGGATTGGTGATAGCGAGATGATTTTTGGCGAGATGAGGCCATTGATTACCTAACATTTGCCTTATGGTTGGGGAAAACCTCGGAAAAAACCAAACCATGTAATCAACCCAAGCGGGAATCGAACCCGTGACCGAACGCAACTCCGGAAAGGCAGGCAAGCGCCTTAGCCGACTGTAAGCCGGTGGCTTACATGCTTATTTAACAAGACAAAAAGAAAAAAATTTTTTTTTTCTCAGTATGGATCAGTAACTTGTCAAACGAAAGGGATTTTGTATTTTTTAACAACAACATTTAACCAACTTCCTTTAGAATACAGAATCTTACCTAATTGCCGGTGTTTTAAGAACTGTTTAAAAATACGTTTTTGGGCATATTATTTATTTTAATTTTCAGTTGATTTATTTATTTCTTTGTATCAAACTTTTTTTCTTCTTTGTGCCCAAAACTTTGTTACCTTACTGTTTGTTCTCACTTGCTTTCTTTCTTTAGTTTTTGAGATATTGTATGTTTTCCACAGTCTGTAGTTTCATGACTTGAGTTATACTCGTTGGGGCATACTCAATAATAAATCCTTTTCTTTGTCAATAAATGCGTATACTCGTTGGGGCATACTCAATAATAAGTCCTTTTCTTTGTCAATAAATGCGTATACTGGTTGGGGCACACTCAATAATAAATCCTTTTCTTTGTCAATAAATGCGTATACTCGTTGGAGCAAACTCAATAATAAGTCTTTTTCTTTGTAAATAAATGCGTATACTCGTTGGGGTATATTCAATAATATGTCCTTTTCTGTGTCAATAAATGCGTATACTCGTTGGGGCATACTCAATAATAAGTCCTTTTCTTTGTCAATAAATGCGTATACTCATTGGGGCATATTCAATAATAAGTCCTCTTCTTTGTTAGTAAATGCGTATACTGTTGGGACATAGGCTACTCAGTAATAAGTCCTTTTATTTGTCAATAAATGCGTATACTCGTTGGGGCATACTCAATAAATCCTTTTCTTTGCCAATAAATGCGTATACTCGTTTGAGTATACTCAATAATAAGTCCTTTTCTATGTCAATAAATGCGTATACTCATTGGGTCACACTCAATAATAAGCCCTTTTCTTTGTCAATAAATGTATATACTCATTGGGGGCATACTCAATAATAAGTCCTTTTCTTTGTCAATAAATGCGTATACTCGTTAGGGCATACTCAATAATATATCATTTTCTTTGTCAATAAATGCGTATACTCGTTGGGGCATACTCAATAAATCCTTTTCTTTGCCAATAAATGCGTATACTCGTTGCAGTATACTCCATAATAAGTCCTTTTCTTTGTCAATAAATGCGTCTGGAAAATATTAAACATTTCATCAGTAAAAATAAAAATGTCAAATTTTGAATTAGTTCCTTTCTATAAAGTGACTTACTTGGTAAAATTACGGAAATAAACAATTTTCGTATCATTTAAAAGTAAGTGCATTTCCGTTTAGATCTGGATACGTATATCTATACACCATCATGAAAGAGATAAAATGTTTTATATGCCAGTATAACTTAAGTAGGGGAATCACTGCAGTGTTGTTCTCAACTTAGTGCGGAAGTGGGGTGGAGAGGTTTTGCCTCATGCACAAAACACGGTCTTAGTTTACGAGGCCGATAGACGCTTGACGAGCAAGGAGCGGACGCCGCCGTCTTGTCTGCTGCCTTCAGCTTCAATCATCGCTCTCTAACAACTTCGAATCTCAAGGGCTAACTTAAGACAGCGTGTGATGTCCCAAGAAAATTACGTCGGAGAAATCGATGACTCTGGCGCTAGTCCACTAACTTGCGCTGTCAATATCAGAATTTATCTCCTACTAACTCTGCTTGACGTAAGATATACCGACCTAACCGCGCGGAACACAATTGTTTCTTATCAGTGGCGGTTCAGCATGTCAGTGGCGGCTATGTCAATAGAATGAGAATAATAATAATAATAATAATAATAATAATAATAACAACAATAATAATAATCTATATATAATTTGAACTGGTAATGGAAATTAGGGGAAAACGGCTGAACGGATTTTAATAAATGACCCCTCATTTTGAAGCTTGGAACTCAAAGTTTTTCAGAAAAATAGTAGTTTTCAGTGAAATGTCAATTTTTCAACATAATTTTCCTATTTTCCAAAATGCATCTGTCGTCAGTTTTGAGAACTAGCTAATTGCATTCCAGAATAAAACAAAACACACACTACAGTAAACAATATTACACGAA
The DNA here is from genome assembly GCF_040183065.1 of Periplaneta americana. Lineage (NCBI taxonomy): Eukaryota > Metazoa > Arthropoda > Insecta > Blattodea > Blattidae > Periplaneta > Periplaneta americana. Next base: position 56,637,451 of record NC_091122.1, read on the forward strand.
GGCAAGAATGCTGACATATTTAGAGCTCAAATTAAATTTGTCATTAAAAACTTAACTTACTAAAAATAATTTACAGGTTCGATTCTGTGGTGTGTAACTTTGTGGGTACAGCTGTGTATTGGATATTAAAAAGTACAAAACTTGAGGTGGTTTGATGACATTATTACCATTAGAAATTAAATATTATTGTAGTTAATGCCATGATGTGACTATTTTTCATTAATTACACATATTAATGCTATTGATGATATGAAAGTGAAACGTTTTGGGGTTATATAAGTAGATGTAGAGAATAACTTAAATTAGATTTTGATTTCTATATTTTACTGAGTGGCGGCTATATAGTATATATATATACTGAAAGCTATGAAACTTACGTAAGATAATATTATTAAAAATAAAATATTTTCTATAGTTGTTAATCAAGTGGGGTTGGGTCTTTTTCACATATTTAATGGCGGTGTAGTGTAGATATTTATATGCGTGGTTCTCTTCAGTATTGGCTCGAGAGAATCTTTCATTATTATGAAAGCAAATAACTTTCAGAATGTCTGGTATTCTTCACTGAAAATAAATCTGGAAAATGTTTATTTGAACGTCTAATGAACTTTGTTTGCAGCATTTGCTGCACAAGCCACTAGTAATAATAATAATAATAATAATAATAATAATAATAATAATAATAATAATAATAATAATAATAATAATCATAATATTGATACTAGAATAACTAGTTTTGTAAAAGATATGGGCATTATCAATTTAATTATCGAACCTAATTTCGTACAGAAACATACAAGATTAAAAATGTATAACATTTTAGCACGACCTACTTTAGTCTATGGATCAGAAGCCTGGACTTTGACAAAAAAAAGTTTAACGTGTAACAACCAACGAAATTAAATTCGTGAGGAAAACAGTGAAAACTTTGAGATAGGAAACGAAATACAGAAATTTTGGAAGAACTGAACGTCTTAACCTACATTAAAATTTCTTCAAATTTATAGAGTTAATCGATAGAATGCCAACATAATGATGGTCAAAGGCAGTGCTATATTACCGCCCTTCTGGACAACGATCTATTGGAAGACCATTAAAAAGATGGCACGAGACCATTGAGATCGCAACAGACCACTAGGTCTAGTGCTTGAATTGGGTGATGATGATCAATATAATAAATTATACAGGGTGTTAAAAAGTATCCAATAATTTAGGGGGTGCTAGTATGCATCAAAACAAGAAAATAATGTCTAATAAACATGGGTCCTACATCACACACTTTCTGAGATCTGAACACTTGTTCATAACAGGTGCTCAATGTGACGTCCATTCATGGCAATGCATTCCTTTGCCCTTCGGCGTAAGGAATCACGCTCTCTTTGAAATTTGTTTTAATATCATAATAAGAAAGTCCTGATAATGATCCCTAGTTAATCTCTGTGGTAGCACGTATGGCTCTATTAATCTATCACCAAGAACGCCTGCCCATAAAGTTAATTGAGAATCGGTGCTGATGCCTTGTTTCTTCACCTGCATGCGGATTTTCATCAGCTCAAACATGCTGATTACGAAAATTCACAACATCATCTCTGCTGAACCCCGCTCATATCCGCAACCAGGCTTTTGTTTTCATTATTCCTTGCGACGTATCATTATTCCATGCCAGGGATTATCTGTATTGTAGAGCACAAAATGCATTGCCATGAATGGACGTCACATTGAGCACCTCCTATAAGCAAGTGTTCAGATCTCAGAAACTATGGGCCATATTCATAGACATGGGTGGGCAACACGTGCTCTCAAAGTGTCAACACAATCTCATTGCAGGTAGAACGGACTCTGTACTACCTGTACTGTCTGTGTGCGGTTCTTTCAAGACACAAGTTCGATCGCGTCTGCAGTAAGTGGCGGCTCGTTTTAAGTGAAAAACAATATAATTCCCAGATCATTTCCCTTTAGTTACGAGTAAAAAGAGAAATTTTTTATTAAGAAGAGAGGTAAACCTTGTATTCTATTACTTCTTACGCATGACATTTTATGTTACAAATAAACAGTGAAGGTTTTAGTAAAGAAATACTGTCTGTATCTGCTTTAGAACAGCTAAAGGTAAAAATGAGATATCAACAAGGTGAGACTGATATCAAATATCATTAGCACGTTGTGCGTGCGAGTTACAGAATTGCACGACATATAATCGACTAGCTAAGGAAATTTATGGATAAATTTGAAATGTGGTAGTATCATGTAGAACATAGACAACTTCACTTTCTTTGACTATAAACTTTCTTGAAGAGGGATAAGAAAATCTTATCAAATATAAGACCCTACTTCAAGACCTACAGCAGAATTCACTGCAAAGTTTGGAGAAACAGTGACAATTGACAAGGAATCGAAATTTTTCTGAAATCTTTTTGGCTTATGCCGATAGAAAATCCTGAAAGTTTATAGCTTGAATTAATAAATCTACAGAACAGCACGCCACTCAGATTCCAGCAAAATCAGGAATGGAACTGTTCGTAATGTTGCCTAAGTCAGAATTTCCAAATATACTCTTTGCTTCCATATATATACTGTATGTGCTTGAGGCAGAGTTAAATACAAGAAAGAAGTGTAAAAGCTCTCAAAGTAAAGAAAGAGCTCAGAAGTTAAGCTTATTTCATCTGCCGTAACATGTAAAAAGTACTTCCTTGAATTTTTTATTGTTTGCGAATAAAGACTATTACCTTTCTGAGAACAGAGGAATACTCTTTAATGTATAAAGACTTGTAAATTCTAGCGTTCTACGTTTCAAATAAGACTTATAATAAGAAATATTAACAAATAGTGTAGTAATAAATAAGTGTTGCAGCTATATTTGTTGTATCTTGAAAAGATTGTATTCAGTTTGTGTTTCCAGTATACAAAGCTAGAAAATAATATAATTTTGTTATGTGTTCAGGTATAGTCTGTCTAAAATTACTCTAATTATTGTACCATGCGTCATTCTGAAATTCAAATCAGGGAATAGATATCACGACCACCTACATGAGCCGCCAGAGCGCACCGTGGCTTTTGCAGCGAAACTATAAACAACTTGTAACTGCTGCGGCTGGCTCCGTCTGCCTTTCTCTCTTTCAACTTTTTTGGCACTTTGGGAGCACGAGTTGCCCATCCATGTTCACAGACATTCTTAGCGCGGGCTTCCGGTGGATGATCAGCGAACTAACGTTTTTCGTATTCATAAACCAGTGTTAGCGATAGGATATGATATGAATCCTGTACAAGTAATCACTCGATAGCCGGGATAGTTTAGCACGCTCGTAGCGCAGGCTAGCGAAATATCTGTGCATAACACCCTATGTGTTGTAGAACCAATGTTTATTATACATTTTTTCTTGTTTTGATGCATACTATCACCTCCTAAAATATTGGACACTTTTTTAACACCCTGTATAACACATCACATGGCATATAAATATAAGAAGACAAAAATTTAATTAACAATTTAAAATATTGTCCGGCGTCAGAAAATTCCCCAGGTAGGTTCTACGTAATTTTACATCTGATAGGTTGAGAGGGTTATAGTGAAGCATTTAATTTGAAACGGTAAGACATTTCTTGTATTATCTTTTTCGGATTGTTTATTATTCCTAACACATTTAATTAATCTGTAACTGGAATCAATTTTTTACTATTGTACATGCTTCTACATAATCCATGTAATTAGTAACCATCACCATTGTCCTGTATTATCCTTTACTTACGTTTATTGATTATGAAATGTGTATCTTGTTACCAACTATAATCCTAATATACTTCAGGACAAAGTAGTGTTTTAAACATTGGATAATAAAAAAACTCCAAAGAAGGAAAGAAAACATATATTTCGTTCCCAGAAGGAAGCACAAGTGTTCCTTCCGAATAGCGGACTTCTCAGATACTGAAAAGAGTTTTATTATACAGTACACGACTGCAGTCTGATACAAATCCATTTCACGTAAAGTCGTACAACCGTCTACAATCCCACACTCCTGCTCCTCCTCCTATCTTTATCAGCATTACATAGTCAACTCGAAGGACTTCAGTGAACGATCGGTTGCATACATTCCAGGGGTATTCAGGAATCTTATTCCTTTTCCCATTTGCATTGGAAAATAAACGGAATTCCATGAACTTGGGAATAGAACTTTGTTACAAATCAACGATGCAAGCAATAAATGTTGACGGAATTCCAAGGTATCTCCAGAAATTCTAACAAATACGGAGTACAAGATCTTAATGAATGACGATAGGGACTGTATGCAATTGTTGGAATTGTCTTCGCTCTGGGGGGGGGGGGGAAGAAAAAAAAACGGATAAAATTCATGTACGGTTTTAGAAATTTACCTTAAGAATTCTGTAATATATCTCTTATTGAAATTAACCAGTTTCCTTGCCTATAAATAAACATACAAAATTAATTTGAATATTTGTATTTTAACCGCGTTGTTCTTTTTAATTTTACACGAAATTAATATGATGAATAAGCTTAGTATTTCAGCTACGTCTAAGCTGGAATACAGTTCCCTACTCTCATACTGTACCTGACGTCACAGCCCAGGGATACGTCCCGTCTGATACAACATGAACCGCATCTTACTCACGCTCACTCTAGTTTGTGTTGAAACCGGAACACGGTCATAATGAGTGCTTTAAACCAGTGGAATGTAAAAGTCGCATTATTTACTTAACGTAACATTTGTATTTGTGACGAGGTAAAATGCCGAAGACAAAAAGTTCGAAATATGAAAGGCTGGAAGACTTAATTCAGGAGTTCGAAGCCAATAATAATTTACATTACATGTAAGTTGTGCAAAGTAGATATATAAAAGTTACAAGAAAACAGTACACTGAAAGACACTGCAATACAAAAAGGCATAGAAATATGATTGAACGTAACTCAAAACAAGCAGTACCATCAAACTCAGAGAGAGAGAGAGAGAGAGAGAGAGAGAGAGAGAGTACGATAAGAAATCCATGTTTTTTCAGGGATCTACGTGCCATGATGGTCAATGCCAATATATCGCTTAATAAATTGAACAATAAACAATTTAGAGAATTTATAGAAACGTACACCAAGGAACATATTCCAAGTGAGCCCAAACTCCGTAAGCACTTTGTACCCATACTTTATGAAGAAAAAATGTTTGTCATGCAGGTAAGCCTGGCCAACTTCGGGCTGTTGCGCCGTTAGATTATAAAGTCAGTAGTTGCTCTACTTTTATTTCAGGTTGGATGTACTCTACGAATATGCAGTAAGAACATGTTTGTCTGTCTCTTTCTCTGCTGCATCACCTGAGTTCCACCTACTATATAGACTATTTTCCCGCAACTTGAGTCTTTTGGTAGCAGGAATACTAAGCTTAATGATGAATATAAAGCTGAAAAAGTACGCTGGCATGAGTGTTTTTACCAGGCATTTGCAATTGCTGGTTCTGTGACATTACACGTCTCTCTCTGCTCGAACTCCTTGAGAGAGGAAGCATAGCTATAAGAGCAAAGTAGGGGGAGTGGCAGTGGAAGGGATGAAGATGTTTAAATAGCGGAGACACTACATTACCCTCCCTTACGTACTCTACTAGCTCTGGTCCGAGAGGGAAAACGCGCTCCGACGTCACAGGTTGGTCAGTTGGAAATGATTAATTCATACTTTCAAAGGAGACTTTCGGGTCCTGGATTTCATACAAGTTTAGCAGGAGAGTGATGAATGTCATAAAGATGTCGCGAGTTTTAATCAAAATTCCGTCATGTGAAATGTATTCACACACTCAAAAAATCCAAATGATAGTTTTCTCAAATCCATTTTCGAAAGGTAATTTTCCGAAAGCACATTTTCTAAACATATAATAACAAAGGAGAGCACCTCTGTGTGTAGGGGTTAGCATGCTGGTCTCTTACGCATAGGGCCCGGGTTCGATTCCCGGTTGGGTTAAATTTCCTGCTTGAGGTTTTTCAGCGTTTTCCTTCAACTGTAAGGCAAATGCCAGGAAATTCGGGACACAACTTCCCTGAATATCACCGTCCTCATTCATCACAGAAATCATATTCATATTTTTAAATTTATTTATTTATTTGGAGGTGTTAATAAAGACACATGTCATCACAAGTTCCAGGTCACATGGACCCTTGCCTTAACAAGAATATTGCTTAGTATAACATGAGTACGTGAATGAAGTGTGACCATCTTCTCCATCAGAAACGGAGACTGGTTAGCTGGGCATGTAGGTAAACTTTCAGAGTCAATGATTTTTGCAGAAAAGTTAACTTTACTTGATTGTTCACTGAATGCTATGTATAATTATGGTTTAATAAATGGATTAGGATGTGTTTGTAGTTTCTGAAGATAATTTTTACGTAAGTGCTGCATGCAGTCACTGAATAAAATGATTTCCAGGTCACTGTACAGTTGTGCGTTAGTAATGTAAAAATCAGTAACTGTGGTGGTTCTGAACATAGCTCTTTGGATGGCATCGAGTTTCTGATGTGGCGGGGATGGGTTTGAGCCCAAATTTCTGACGCATAGGACATGTATGATCGTATAAGTGATGTGTACAGCAATAGTTTGGTTTTGAGGGGAATGAAGCTTTTAAGTGTTGGATATAATGCTAAGAATCTTTGCAAAGCTCTGTCTCGTATTAACTGTATACCTTGTCTGTATGTCAAACGACTATCCAGTACTAGATCAAGATATCTCGCCGTTGTTTTGAAGGGAATGTGTTGATTCTGAACAGAGAGCGGTTGTAATAATCGTGGAAATCTCCTCATATTCATAACAAATCAGTGATACAATAGTCACCATCTAGTTTACAACAATAGAACCAGTCTCAACAATAGTACACAGGCCTTCGGATTTCACCCAAAAGATTAACACGCGATATGACAAAAGATGTTAAAGCGAGTATAAATAAATAAATAACAGCGAGAAAATAAATAACAAAACAAACGTGCTAACAGGGGATGATTTGCTTTACTTTCATTTTTATTCTCTGCTAAAGGTAAATGAAATGTACACAATTTCTGGATTTATTTTAACAATGTGTTTTAACAAATAATAGTTGTAATTAAGATCTTACAATGTTATTGTTCATGGGGTGATTTTTATTTTTGACAATAACAATGAAATTAATTTTTAATAAGAAACTTGCAATACTTTAACAAAATCACGATCCTACTCGCAACAATTACCGAATAAGAAGGTGTTAAACATTTGGGAAAAGCTTTTTTTTTTCTGAGAAAAAATATGAACATTCCAACACGCAACCGTACAGCCACAGAGACGAGATGGACAGACAAGCATCATTTCATCCGGCCTTTTAGTCTCACCGAAGACACCTGCCGTTCCAAAATATTGTCAAAGGATATTATCGTGTGGATCATGCTGTATACCATGGGTGTCCAAACGCCTATAGAACCAGGAGATATTGCACGTCAAGCATGCTCTGCTAAGGTCAATAACTTTCCATATAATATATAAAAAACGACCTTAAAGAAAATGCGCTGCGGGTTGCTTACGCCAGGGGTTACCTAGTACGAGTTATAGTGAGGATCACCTAAGTGTAGTTCCTAAAAATCTAATTTGGCCGTCTCTTCAGTGTCACCAACTAATACCAGATATCACCAAAGAGAGTAAAATCACAATTCTACGTACTGAAATAATAATAATAATAATAATAATAATAATAATAATAATAATAATAATAATAATAATGTCTTGCTTATTTGCTACATCTCATCTTTATTGTGTGAAGGTGTTTCCTAAATGGTTCAATAATTTATTATGTATATTTTCTTCCTGGACTTCTCGCATATTATGTTGGTAATTATGATTAGTATGATCTAATATTAAAATCTATTTTGTATGGCAACATGAAATTCATTGCTTTGACTAAATAGTTTAGGATTCATGAGATCTAACCTAAAATATATATTTAGTTGTTTGCATTTTCATCAGTTTCCTTTACTGCAAATCGAAATTGTTGCTGCCAACATAACAGTTAGAAAATAAGTGCCAGTTGTAGTATTTGCCAGTACCCGAAATTAGAAACGAAGTTGGTAAAAGAAAATTCAACCCGAGAGCTAATAAATCACTATAATCCACTAGTATATGTAGTAATAGGGTAAGAATGTTTAGGTTTCACTCTTAGAGTATTAAGTGAGGTGATCCAGACTATACAATTATTGGACAATTATTGCTGTAGACCATAAACTTTCCCACACCAAGAGTTGGCCCATCCTTTCATTGGGTACGGTACGTAATTGAGAACTGTCACTTGTACATTATGTATTGTTTTGGTTCTTTTCTTTTTTGTATTTCTTCTCCTTTTTCTAATGATGATAACGATGTTTCATAAAGCCTAAAGTGCAACGTTATATTTTTGTGCTTGTGCCGAACATTTCAGTGAATGTGACGCGCTACACCTCTGGTGTTTTACCATATAGCTAAAGTGTAATGCAAGCAACAATAAAATTGCCGTCACTCAATGTTATTGATCATTCCAAAGTTGAGGCGAGACTTTACACAAGCTATAAAATGGAGTTTAACGCTTTGGCTCTACTTCTTAGTGTCTCCACCAATAGCGCTCTTGTGTCTGAGTGTACTGCTCTGAGAACAGAGAACTGAATATTGATAAACGTGTTATTACTTACTCTACATTCCAGATCGTTATGAATTTAAAGCTCTCTCCGTGCATTAGGTAATGTATTAGTGCGTTATATGAATGCATTTAAATACTAGTGTCTACTTTGCAATCATTTAGTGGTCATCGCAAACCGAAGGATTATTTTTTTGATAGATTTATTCAGCAATTATATACATTCATATGGGCTATTCCATCTCAAATCGAACGAAATATAGAGAAAATTAACCTTGCAATTTTTAGATATAATGAAACTTTTTCTGTCCGTTGAAACTATGATACAATGCTTTGTGCAAAGTTTGAGGCATCAGAACTTCATAGTGTTTAAATTAAACATATTTTAATTTATCGTATTTTCATAAAATTAGCAAATTTAAACTGTTGTAGCTCCGAAACCCTTTCATCCAGTGATCAAAATCATGGTTTATTTTGATGCTGAAAAGTTAAAGTTTATATTGACATATAAACAGTTTTTCTTACTTTTTATGGAAATAGAGAAATTTAGATTTTTCTTAATTAAGACACCTTTGCCCACGAAAAAATATTTTTTAAATACATGGCTAGAGTCCGCATTGAAAGTACAAATAAACACGTATTTTTTACTGGTGCAACGTTAATAAGAAAGTATTGAAAAATCAAATAAATAAAATAAATAGTACGTGTGTGAGCTAACCAGCTGACTGTGAGGCGGGAGCTAGCCTAGGCAAACAAGGACAGGGGACATAAACACGTGATGTTTCGTCTAGTAGCGCATAGCTGGGCTAGCTTTATCACAGGTTTTCACAACATAGGAGTAAAATGACGCCCAAAGCTCGCTTATCTTCATCTCTCGGCCAGTTCTTGCTGTGTTGCGCCTTTCGAGTCTATGCGTGTGAATATAATTTATTCAATACCCCCGAAACTTATTGCCGTGACAGTAAGCAAACAATGCCGAATCCCTCTTAATAATGCAAGGTTTTTTCTCAATATTTTTTTACATTTTTACAAATGGGCAAAAAGCCTAAAAGCAAGTAAAATCAGATTATCTGTGTCTCTGTATACAATAAAAATAAGGATTACTTCTTATCATAATCTACCAAATGTCAGCTTCAAAATGAGCTCTCGTTCAATGTTCTGCAGTAAATGGTTCCAGAGTTCTGAGCGCTGAAAGATGCTTGTTTTTCTAAAATACGCTAAATTTGTCGCTCAAAAATACGAAAACCGTTTGACTTTCGATAGTATATTTTTGGAAATGCACTCTCCTCAGTACCTTGTATAAATAGGGAAAAAATTAGAGTATAAAAAATGCGAGGTTTTTTACTGATCGAATGGAATAGCCCATATGCACTACACTATCAGAATTTTCTCTTAAATCCAATGCAGGGGTCTTTTGACCGTACGTGCTTTACAAAACAAGTCCTACTTTGTAGGTTTCACCTTCCCCCCTCCACCTATGATTACATCCAACCACTCTCCAAAAGAACACACAGATTAATACGAAAATGATACAAACAAAATACATTATATAATATATCCTAACGTAACATGCATAATAGTGTATCATTCAAAAGTTACCATTATCCATCCCTCAGTTCGCATCATAAACTTGTTGAAGCTGATGTTCTAAGCTGTTTCGCCTTCAAGAGGAACAATCCAGTCTTTTGTGGCATTCTCTATGCCCCATGAGGTCAAGACATGCAAGCGAATCTCGATTTTGTTAGCATCAAGAATGGTCGATATTTGCTACGGATATGTTCTATTCTTTTCACAATGGGCTAAAATGTGTGTCCAAGAATCCTTTTCCACCCATAATGGACAGATGCGCTCTCCCTTTTTTTTAGAAACTGTAGTTAAGTTGAACACATTTACGAAATAAATAAATAAATAAATAAATAAATAAATAAATAAATAAATAAATAAATAGACAGACAGACTGACAGACGGACGGACGAATAAATGAATGAATGAATAAATAAATAAATACATAAATAAGTAAATAAATAAATAAGTAAATAATTACGTAAATAATAAATAAATAAATAAATACATAAGTAAATACGTAAATAAATAAATAAATAAAAATAAGAAAAATAAATAAGTACGTAAATAAATAAATAAATAAATAAATAGATAAACAAATAAATAAATAAAAATAAGAAAATAAATAAATAAATAAATAAATAGGTAAATAAATAAATGACTAAATAAATAAATAAATGAGTAAATAAGTAAATAAATAAATAAATAAATAAATAAATAAATAAATATTTGAGACTTAATTGTGGGTCGGTAATAAAAAATGCTACGGATACGATATCACGTGACATCCAACAGTCAACAGAATCACATGTTCAGCCTTTTTCAAAATGGCGAACTAGCTACATGTGCTCCGAGAGTTCTAATGTTAAGTACACTGGCGTTCTAAGATACCTGATCCGTACTAATCGATAATGACCAATAATTTGTTCGTGTTAGTGTGACTAATTTAGTTAATATTTCTATAAATAAATGGCGAAGATGACAATGTTGCCGTATTATAGATTTCAAAATTTCATCCTCCTGTCAATTATGACAATAATTAATTTATATTTAACCTATATCATCATTTCCGGAACACGTTTTTGCCCGTCTCAATAATAGTTTTACCTAATAAGAACTAGAGGAACTATTTCAAAGTTTGTCAATTTGTTATGTCTTTGGTTCTGACTTATCCCGTGGTTAAAAGGTTCGCTTACATGGTCAGAAATCTTAGGTCAGATATCTTTGAACGGCTAATCCATAAAGCGGACATAGAAAAATACATTCCTCCATAGGAGTAGGGACGCTGTTTTCAAGGTGACAGGATTCAATGTGGTCAACATTCTGCAATTTACCGGTTACAAGATTTGGGAATAAATCATGCGTTACTAAACACCGACTTCTCTAATAATACATGTTGCAATGTTAAAGGACACTATAGCCTACAGAAATATCCAAGATTCCTAATTTTAAGTGTTGACAATATTGAAATCAATAACTACCATACTTACGAAGCTAGGTTCATCAAATTTTGATCACAGATACAGTATATCTGGTTAATAATGAAAAATGTACAAAATTTCATCCACCTATGATAAGTGGCTTGCATTTTATTAAAATATTGATTCTAAAAGGTCTCTGGCGCCACAATTTACATTACTCTTAATTGATATTCACTTATATGGATCCCTGGATGTATCGGATCAAAACTTATTATAAGGATTTTGCTGTAAAATTAATCTGTAAATTACTAGCATTTTTATTATAAAAGAATAAAAAGTAAAAATATTAATAATCATAAAAAATGTCTAGTAATTTACCGATTCACTGTACAGAAAACCCAATAGTAATGTTTGTCCAATGTATATAGACAATCATATAAGTGAATATCAGTTAAAAATAATGTAAATTCTGCTGCAAGGAACTATTTATATAAAGCAATACAGTGTTTTATTAAGGTCATAATAAAATGCAAACCACTCTCGAACAAGGATGAAGTTCTGTACATGTTATACAGATGCACCATTGATAAAAGTTTTGTGTATTTAGCTTTAAAAAACATGAAAGTTAGTAATTTCAGTATAGTATCCCCTTGATACTTTTCATGTGCACTCAATTTAGTTCTTAAGCAGAGCAGGTTTAGCGTGGCTAAGATTGGGGACATGGAAGGTAATAAAATTGTCAACGAAGAAGGAGAGCGCCTTTGTCCGATTTGCAGAGAAAAGGACTCCTATAAACATATTTTATTACAGTGTGTCGAACTGGAACATGTACGGAGAAAATATCTACCACCCTCGATGCTAAGTCAGAATAGGAGTTCACTTGCATGCCTTGACCTCATGGGGAATAGAGAATACGAACAAAAGACTGGATTGTTCCTCTTGAAGGCGAGAAAGATTAGAACTTCAGCTGTTGAAGTTTGTGACACGAACTGAGGAAGGGATAATAGGATCTACCCAACTACACACTTTTATGTCTGTTTTAGGTTAGGCTATATTATATAATATGTTAGTGTGCCATTTTCATTTTAATATGTGTGTTCTTTTAAAGAGTAGTAGATATAATCATAGGTGGACGTGGGGGGGGGGTAAAAGCTACAAAGTAGGACTTGTTTTAGATTCAAAGCACGTACGGTCAGAAGACCCGTGCATTGGATTTTAGAGAAATCTATGATAATATAAAATCTGTATGTATAATATCACTCAATAAATCCATCTATCTATCTAATTTTTTAGAATTGGTTGAAATTTTAGTGTTGTTATGTAATCGTGATTAGATTTACCATGAAAGTCTTAAATCGTATATAAGCTTAATGGCTAGTTACTAAATGTAAAAATGTATCAAATTTTAACTTACATCACTAGAGCTGTCAATCGCATATTGTGTTAAAAGCAAGCTAATAGTTTAGGCAAGTGCCTCGAAAACAGAAATTTAGAGGACTGCCATTAAGAGATGATGTTAATGACAATATATCTTACAAATCTTAAAACGAAAATTTGTAGCAACACAAACGAGCCTAATGAGACCGTTATAGGGGTTTCAAACCCAATTAGACTATTAGGGGGAAACGTCATACAATTCGCATAACCGAGGACTAATGTATCAATAAAACTAAAAACATCACCTAAAACGTACAGAAAAGGAAAGATTTCCAAAAATAGATTTTAACTCTACCCCCATACATCCCAAAGCCCAAGCACTAGCATTACTTCGATGAATCAACTAAGAACGTCTTATTAGCGGAGAAAAATTCGCTCCGGCGCCGGAGATCGAACCCGGGTCCTTGGCTCTACGTACTAAGTGCTCCAACCACTGAGCTACGCCGAAGTTCAATCCACAGCACCGGATCGAATCCCTCTCCTCTAGTGTTTTTCTCTTTGTGATCTGACTCCAAGTTCGACATATATGTTGACATATGTTAAGTCAACTGCATTCAACTGAGTGACTTGGTGGCCGGGATTCCACAGTAATATGCACTGTTGGGCGAAGAATCTACGTAAAGATTAATTTTTGGTCCTACAGAATAAATCTGTTATAGTAACAATGCTTATTATTAAAGGGAAAAACACTAGAGGACAGGGATTCGATCCGGTGCTGTGGATTGAACTTCGGCGTAGCTCAGTGGTTAGAGCACTTGGTATGTAGAATCAAGGATCCGGGTTCGATTCCCGGCGACAGAACGAATTTTCCTCCTCTAATAATCATTTTTACCATAACAGATATATTCTGTAGGACCAAAAATTAATCTTTACGTAAGAACGTCTTTCTTAGATTTAGCGCAGTAGTGTCAGAGTTGTAAGCTCCAAAACCAGTTGTGGAGCTGGATCGGAGATTGAACTCGCTTATGTCTGTGGAAACACCGGAGCACGCAACAAGTCTAGTGAAGCGCTCCGCTCCGTTTAGCCCCTGTCTGACATCGCTGATTTCGCGTAACAGCCTCGTTGCTGCATAATTTATAACTTTTACTGATTTTACAGTTCCTAATTTTCTTAATAATTCGCTTAGCATATGTTACAGTCACTTCTGAACCTCTTTTAATAACTTTCGACGAATGAAAGTTACTTCGAGCGGCACTTCATGAATGCGTGAACATCAGCTGCTATTTCCTCTATCTGAATGTACATATCTCTTCCTTGAACTATACTGTTTTTAGGTGGCATGATATCATCGGTGCTTTTGTTTTTAACCATAACATAATTAGCACGACATTGCACTCCGTCGTTTTCGTGAGGCGCTATAAACAAATGGACCAATAACATCCTTGAAAATCTCTATAATCACATTATAATCGAAGTATCGTACTTTAATAAAATTATCTTTGATATTTTACAGCTTTTTATGTTTATTTTGGAGACAGAAGCCAAAGAGAAACGAGCCGTGAAAGTGTCTAGACTCTATAATCATATTAGAAAGTTTCTAAAGAGAAAGATTTCCGTTCCTTGTAAAGTCTTGGACAACTTTCGTGTCTCTCTCCTCAACGTTTGGGGTTTTTACTGAGAAGGGCGGAGGGAGATCATGATTTGTAAATAGATGCTATTCGTATAATTTAATTTTGATTTAGATTTATATGTTAAACTTATATTTACAAATTGAACTCTTCAGATAGTGAGAAATACTGGAGCATTCGGTGGGTAATGGCAATATTGCTGTAAATTAATACTCCTAGCAGTGACTACAGAAATCTTATAGTACGTAATACAGCAGTAATTATTTCATAAATATGCAATATTGAAAGCCTCGAAGCGACCATATTTTGTAAATACAGTGACTTTTCTTATTTGTAGCACATAATATAGCCCTAACAAATGTTCAGTTGGTGAACCATAAAATCCAAGTTGCAAGAGGAAAAAAAAAAATGCAACTCGGTGCTTTAGGGTATTAGAAGAAGCTTATGAGAGAGAAATTCTACCACAATATGCAATATGAGTGGAAGTGAGGCATTCACTTTCAATCACGAGCTAACAACCAAAGAGCCTTATTCATTTCATTTATTATATAGATCTTACATTGGCAATGAAGCTTTAAGATGTGGAACAAGTCAAAATTTTACAGGATTACAATTACAATTTTTACAATTTTTTACAATTTGAATTTCAATTTTTTACAAATTTTTGGCGAGATGTAGTGAGCCCGAGGATTCGCCAACAGATTACCTGGTATTTGCCTTATAGTTGGGGAAAACTCGGAAAAAACCCAACCAGGTAATCAGATCAAACGGGGGTGAAGTGAAGTGAGGACGAGAATTCGCCATAGACCACCCGGTGGCAAATACTATACAGCATAGACATACAAAGAAAAAACGCGTAACTCCCTACAATCTGTAGTTTGCAGTACAACCATTCAAGTTATTACGGATGTTTCATTTCTACTATCTGTACTAATAATAAATCTGTAGCCGAAATTTTTCTGGTAATTTTCGATTTTCTAAAAATAATTGGTGTTTGCATGTATAATTAACCATCCTGAAACCGAAAATAGCTTTTTTGAAATTTTTGTTTGTATATCTGTCTGTCTGTCTGGATGTTTGTTACCTTTTCACGCGATATTGACTGAAGGGATTTCGATGAAAATTGGAATATAATTTAAGTTCGTTGTAACTTAGATTTTAGGCTATATGACATTAAAAATACGTTATTTAAAAGGGGGGTTATAAGGGGGCCTGAATTAAATAAATCGAAATATCTCGCTTATTATTGATTTTTGTGAAAAATGTTACATAAGAAAAGTTTCTTTGAAAAATGATTTCTGATAAGTTTTATTCTATGCAACATTTTTAAAGGAATGATATTTAAGAATATACAAGACTTTTAAAATAACAATACAATACATTTTCATCGCCGCCTCAGATTATAGCGTTGTTATTCCTGCAGTAACTCCTATGTCCAAAATATAACATTTTTGAGTAAGAAAAAAAAACACATTTATTCATTCCATGGCAATGGTACATAGGAGATCGTGAATTCTTACATTTTCGGAAGAAAGAAATATAATTACATACCACTATATATGCTGTATCACTATTTAAGTTATTTAAAGGGTTCAGAACCATAGTGGGCCAAGCGCCATTTACTGAAGACGTAGAAAACAATGGTTAGAAGTAAGTTATTACCATAATTGAATGGAAAAAAATATAGCAAGTAATATAAAGTTTACACATTAAAACTAAATGATATGTTAATCTTCATTAAACTATATTTGCATGTAATAACAAATAGGAAACATGCTAAAGGAATTGTCATTGCACCAAATGAGTGCTCTCTGGACCAAAATGATCGCATTTTAATTATTTACATACAATTTAAATTAAGTAACATATTAAACGATTTATCCTTCTATCAAACACGAATGTTCCCTGGATCAAACGTCCTATTTTAATTATGTAATTATTTTATATTTATTTCTAACAGGTGCAGCGGAGCGCACGGGTACGGCTAGTTGAAAATAAAATGACTTTTGTCATCTTTTATCATTAGAATCAATTTAGAAGAGCAATATCATTTTAAAGAAAAAAAATGTTGTTGAATAAAATTTATTATTATTGCAGTTAATATAGAAAAGATTTCGTCACAGATATTACCAGATTTGCGAACTCACTTCACACCTTATTAAAAAGTACAAAACTAAGGTCTCTGCCTCAAGAAAAATGAGATTCATTCTCATTGTGTCCGAATGAAAGATATGCAAATCTCATAGCATCCAATTAGTTCACAAAAACAATCCGTAAATATTTTATAGCTGTTACTTCCATGTCACGGATGTTACACACATTTTGTCACGGATGTTACAAATGAGTTAATGTCCTTCATTTTTCCAGTTTCAAAACTACTGTAACATTTGTAAGTCAAAATATTCACTTGAACTGTAAGATTGCTAATTGTTATTAACACAAAGTACCGAAAATAACTGGCAGAAAGAATATCGTACAGAGTAAAACGTTTCTTGATCTTTGAGCTCTGGAATTAACAGTGCAGAATCTCAAAATATTTCTTCAACAATAGCTCCTTGAAAAATATACATTAACAGCTGGTCTCTCTATGAGTATGTGCTGCAAAGTTGAGGGAAAGAAAACAGTACGTATTACCCGAGGCCACTTGATTCAATACTCATAAAACTTGTAAAATATTTTCTCTTTATCTTGGCCGCAATCTTTCTTATAGAAACTCCAGGGACGTAGATATTAAACTTGCCAAATTTCATCAACTGTTAAGGACAATCAAATCAACAAACAATTTTCAAATTCTATAAAGTTATGGCAGTCCCGGTATTATTATATGGATCAGAGACATGGTCATTAACGAAAGGACAACTTCGAAGAATAGAATCTGCTGAAATGCGATTGCTAAGACCTCTTGCAGGATATACTCTTTACGACCATAAAAGGAACGCTGACATCCGAACAGAATTGAATATCACCATCATTACGGATACTATAGAATCTTACCGCAACAACTGGTATGAACATGTATTAAGAATGCCCAACAATAGGTTACCCAAGAGACTATTGGACTATACACCTCATGGAAAATGAGACATCGGAAGACCAAGGAAGAGATGGAAAGATCAACTTTCTTCTGGAAGCGGAACAGGCCAGGAGGCCTAATCCAAGACTGTTATTGATGATGATGATGATGATGACGATGATGATAAAAATAAAGCATTAGAATATCTAAATTTAGAGACTTAACTACGTCTTACACTAATAATAAACAAATATTTCTGAAAAATACCTTTTCATTGGAATTCCCAGTTTGCCTGGAACGGCTGAGTACCGCTAATGATGACGTAGCTAACGTTTTTCTAAGCCATATTGGATTAACGTAATATAGTCGGCATTTTCTTCAATTTTATGAGAATCACTGCATATAATTTTACAGCTTTTTATGGAGTTATGCCCCTCTAATTCCAAAAAAATTCACTCCAAAATGTTGTGACAAGTTTTTAACCGTTGATGAAAATTGTATAATCAAAAAGGACTACAAGGGGTGTTCAGATTATTTTCCTCTCTTAAACTTTTATTATTCTTCGAGAGGGTTTTCAAACCCTTTGCGTGGTATACACATAGTGGAACTTCCGTTATATGAGTTTAGCATGACGCCAGATCTTCAGCTAAAATCATAAGATTTAACGTTCAAAATGGACATACACTTATGTCCCAGGAGGGATTTGTGCAAAACAGTGGCTTTTAACTTGCGTATATGCTATATTGTAATGCTGTACTCACCTCGAGGCCGAGCTGGTCATACTGGCTTTGTAGCTCTGGACCCACAACCTCCAGCAGATTCTTTCTCTCTTCCGCGAAGTCTGTCAACAGAAAAGAAAATAGTTTCAATCAGTAACCTCGTCTCATGAACTCTGTTCATAACATTTACCTGCTGCTTCCAGATCAGTCGCGTATGACGGATGTGTAGGACAGTGCTCTATTTACAAAAAAAAGAGAAGGCGAGGCTCTACTCATAACCGCGCCTGAATGCCTTTATAATATTTCTCAGTACGATTGTAGACGAAAGTGGCAGAGATCCATCAAATTCTTATAATTGCGTGAAACGGTTATGCAGTTCGTCATGGTTCCTTCTTGTTAAATTTAAATGCTTGGAGTAAAAAGAGAGAAATGAACATAAACATGAAGCTGTTATTTCAAGCCCCAAACGTCCTTACAATCTCTCACGAAGCTCAATACGTAGGGAATATGCATCCATAAATAGTTTCTAACCACTAGGATCGCTGCTATCGCCTCATTACAGACAATGCGAAATAGTGCCGGCACAGTCTATTGTTCCTAGAACCCTCAACAACTCAAGCTTCGTGACTGTATATACTCGACTCTGGTTATTCTAAAAGAAAACCATCTCGTTAATTACGTTATAATTATTGCTCAGTATTCCTTATAAGGCATAAGGAGGTAACAATATAATAAAATTTATAGTCGCATCGATTTACATTGAAATTGTAATGATTAAAATGATTAGGGAACCTTGGTTGCAGGATGAAAGTTGGATAATATTAATTATAGCGTTTATTTTATTAAAACAGCTTTACTACTGCAGTAAAATGATGTGAGGAAAATAGACGTAGTTATTTGTAATGTGTTTGCTTGAGTTTTGCTTTATTTATACACACGTACGTATTCGGTATTAGTTTTTCAGCAGTATTGTATTAACTGAAAAATATTATATATACAGGATGATTCACGAGGATTTACCGTCCTTTACGCAGCTTATTTCTGAAGACATTTTGAGCAAATAATGTCATACTCGCATAAACATAGTTCGTATTCTCAATATTTTCAGAGTTACACTAATTTAAAGTTGTTTGTAAAATACGTTTTTTTCTTTAGTTTGAAGGTAAAAGAATAATACGAATAGGGAATGAACCATTCAGAAGTATAATGTCTTCAATGGGAAAGTATTATGAAGGTAAAAATGTGCTGTGAACTCCTTAGCTTATTCGTACAGATATCTTTTTATATTTTTAACTAGAAAATTACATTATTCTTACACACTTATCACAACAATTATTATAAATCGCACCACTTCCACCGACTGAATTAATTGCAGTTCAATTTTGCATCCTAATTTACAGTCTTGGAGAGTGTATAACACATTTTAAAAAATGTCGTCGTCCACTTGAGTACACTTGGCCGCACGCTTGTGAACGGCACTCGTCGCTCTACGTAACTGCATACGGCTATCTTTGATTTCCGTAGCGCTCGCGCTGGCTGCTGACTGCACGCTGACCAAGATCACGCGTTCACAGCTATGCGTTCCAATAACGAAACGTAACTCTGTAAATATTGAGAATAGGATCCATGTTTATATGACAGTTTTGCTCTGAATGACTTCGGAAGTACGCTCCGTAAAGGACGGTAAATCCTCATGAATCACCCTGTACAGTGTATAAACGATATAAACTGTCAAAATTTTAGAGAAATATGCAGTTTCTCATATATTACACAGATTTCTGTATTGAAGTAACGTCAAGATTTCGTTCTCTTTCGTGCCCCAAATTGATGTTGTAGGACTGTAACTTTAAGCTGCCTCTTAAAAATAATTTATTGACTTAGCTAACTTTCCCTCCTTGTTATTTGTGCCAAAAATAGAAGAAAAATTTATGTTACTTTAAAATATGTTATACTTATAGAAATAGCTGTAATGTCAGAAGTAAGAACCCAACGTCAGTTATTTTTATAATAAATGTCATTGTTCGCTTAAATTTCTCCAATGCTTTCAAAAAAGAGACATTCAGAGTAATGTTGGCCATAAAACAACTGATAACTGCACAGGTATCCATATAGGCAGCTACTGCAGTTAATATTGCGTTTTCTTATACAATCCTCCAAAAAAGATGTTCCATTTTCTGATGTAGCATGCGACCTATTTCAGTATTATCTATGCAAATGTTGCTGAATGGAATTTATAGCAGTAAACAATGCTGAAAAGCGCGTTCTTCAATTTCAGGTTACGTTCTGCATATAAAATAGCTTGTTTAATATATCTCTGCACAAGTGCAGGTCACGAGGGAACTTTCCATAAATAGGTCGAAATACTTTTCGAAAAAAAATTAACAGCTTGCCTTAAAGGGTTAAATACAGCTTACAGCAATAAAATTTTGGAAATATTCAACATTTTCTTCTCCATTACTGTATCTTGTACAATAATGAAAATTATCATGTGTAAAACACTGCGGGTTCATTGCCGCCTTCACATAAGCCCGTCATCGGTCCCTATTCTGCGGAAGATTAATCCCGTCTCTATCATCATACCCCACCTCCCTCAAATCCATTTTAATATTATCCTCCCATCTACGTCTTGGCCTCCCCAAAGGTCTTTTTCTCTCCGGTATCCCAACTAACACTCTATATGCATTTTTCGATTCGCCCATACGAGCTACATGTACTGCCCATCTCAAACGTCTGGATTTAATGTTCCTAATTATGTCAGGTGAGAATACAATGCGTGCAGTTCTGTGTTGTGTAACTTTCTCATTCTCCTGTAACTTCATCCCTTTTAGCCCCAAATATTTTCCTAAGCACCTTATTGCCAAACACCCTTAATCTCTGTTCCTTTCTCAAAGTGAGAGTGCAAGTTTCACAACCATACAGGACAAGCGGTAATATAACTGTTTTATAAATTCTAACTTTCAGATTTTTGACAGCAGACTGGATGACAAAAGCTTCTCAGCCGAATAATAACAGGCATTTCCCATATTTATTCTGCGTTTAATTTCCTCCCGAGTGTCATTTATATTTGTTACTGTTGCTCCAAGATATTTGAATTTTTCCATCTCTTCGAAGGATAAATCTCTAATTTTTATGGTTCCATTCGTCCAATATTCCAGTCACGAGACCTAATCATATACTTTGTCTTTTCGGGATTTACTTCCAAACCTATCTCTTTACTTGCTTCAAATAAAATTCCCGAGTTTTCCCTAATCGTTTGTGGATTTTCTCCTAACATATTCACGTCATCCGCATAGACAAGCAGCTGATGTAACCCGTTCAATTTACATCAAAAGCTAGTATTATTTTGTTTTTTGCACACTCACTTGTAGAATTTAACTAGTGTATTCATCTGGGAAACAAGACTCCGTTTGTACAAGTGGCTAGGGGACGCAAAAATTCTGGTCGCAAGTCCTCCGAGAAGGACTTTAAGCCGTGTGTCTTTTGTTGGAGTTTTCCAGCACATTAAAGATCGCCAAGGCTAAATTAAATCCTCTGTACTAAATTTCTCCTCTAGTAACACCTTAGTTGCATAGTAGATGGCGTTCGAGACGAGGGGCTTACCACTTGTCCAGCTGCCTCTATCGGCAAATAAGTGTAACTAAATTTCTCGTAGGTATTGCAATTTTCGCTGGGGAAGTACTGTAATTATGTTTACGAAATAGTGTTGTCACTTCAGACCAATATACTGTAGTTTTGTTTATTTGGCCACAGAATACGGTGATATTATGTTAGTCATACAGAGAATAAAATTCATGACCGTAAAAAATGCTGCTTGAAAGGAGCATCATAAAAATAGCAAAATTTGATTTGTTATATTGAATTATTTCAATGCTACAAAATTAGTTGTTTATTAAAACATGTATATGATAACGTTATGCAATTCGTGTTCTTTTGTTTTGTGTGTTTTTTTAAATATAATTTCAATTAATGCTCCGCCATAAATGTTATAACTAAAATATTGTGTATCCCTCGCATTTATCGTACGGCTCTTCTTTCCCCCACGCGTTACCTGCACTTTGTTTACGTTTTTACTGCGCCTAAACGAGAGACTTTACTGTACTAATCCAGGTGAACATGATCTTG
This sequence comes from Periplaneta americana, assembly GCF_040183065.1. Lineage (NCBI taxonomy): Eukaryota > Metazoa > Arthropoda > Insecta > Blattodea > Blattidae > Periplaneta > Periplaneta americana. The sequence goes on from NC_091122.1 coordinate 56,659,903, forward strand.
AATCAGAAGATGAACATTAGTCATATTATGTCAACATTTTTATTATATTACATTATTTATTTATTATATTATATTACGTAATAAATTGGCCAATATAATAAAGTGCAGACGAAAATTCTTGGGTGAAATGGTCTGGCCGAAATGTATAATTGGACAAAAATTCTTGACCGAAATTGTGTGGACAAAGTAAGTCTGGACGAAATGTACCATTGGACGAAAATGTCCGCTAACCTTAAACTATTTTATGGTTACAAAAATAAGAAATCATTAATTTTCGATATGTCACTTCGGAAATAAGTTCCTTTCATTAAGAACTTTATTAATCGTCACCAGAGGTGTAAAAGCACTTGAAGATGAAGTAATATGTCTTAATTATAAATAATTTTATGCAGAGAAAGTTGTAAGATGTTCTCTGTACTCGCTGAAAATTAAGTTCTGCAACTTATCCAACTGTCGAGTGTGAAGGAGTATCAGTTACATTTCTCCGCTAGAACATTGCAGTAGCGGTAATTAAATTTCCAATACGTCCTGTTGTCGGCGAAGAGTCTGTGAGGAGCGGAACAATGGGGTAACTGCGGCGTGGACAGAATATAATGTCAAATGTGCAAGGCGCGATTCCCGACTGAATTAGCAAAGGAATCCCACTCAATTTCATAGCACGGGTTACATTGTCAGATTATGATATATTCTAATCAGAACACAAACTGTAATTTTCGAAAACTCTAAAATAAGAAAATGTACAGCCTCATTTAATTCGTAAAATATATTTTTATACAGAGTTAATGAAACAAAAATAGAACTTAGCAGTATATATATATATATATATATATATATATATATATATATATATATATATATATTCCTCATTTTGGGACCTCAGTGTCAGTGACCTACTAGTTACCATATTTCGAAAGTTCTGTTGATCGATCAAAATATTTAATCGATTACTTATTTTAATTTAGTCGATTAATTAATTGACTACTAAACAACTATTTTAATTACTTCCTAACATATTTATTATGAGGCTTATAATTTATTGTGTCAATTTCTCTGGGAATTTTCGAGATAAATATAAATAACAAGAAGTATGAAGACTCACTTAGTTAATACTGCTTCATCCATGATTTTAAACATGTGAGTGCATTCACATGCTACGAATTAAGTGCCGCTCTACGTTTAGTAACAATGTTTCCTACATTACTAAATACGAAAAAACTTTTTTCTGTCAAGCACTTCTCCACGATCGTTCAATTTAAATCCTAACGTTTCACGGAGTTTACCTCTCAAATTCTCATATGATGTAATGGAGTTTATACTTTTCACAAACTACAGAAAACTGATCTCTTTTTCTTTATCAAATTAAACACACAACCTTCATATACAAACTCAGTACAGAAACTGCAACTGCAAAAGTACAGCGGTCGAAACAGAAGACTGGCCCCTATTGTAATCGAATTACCAGATTTTAGAAAGAGAAGAATGTAGTTACGCTCTCACTTACACACAGTGTAGACATGGCTATTTCCTAAGGGATGAGGGGGACGAATCCCAGAAAAGTATGTATTTCATCAGCTCTTGTATGAAGAATATACAATCTATAATAGACCGACCTTTCTAAATAGTCTACATATTTCTCATTTGATATAAGAGTTTCTGTGGTAGTTTCGATGGGTCTTGCTAAAGACCTTTGCATAAATATTTCTTCATGCTGTTACTAACTTTCTAAATTATTGCACATGGACAATAATTGTGTTTTTTTTACTCTAGATTAAAATTGCAAGTTTCTTGTTTATGTTAGTTAATTAGTTAGGATACAATTAATTATGATACTTAATCACTCATTTAAAGTTTGTGTGACTGCAACCTGTATATATTTTTGTGTAGCTTTACTTTGTTTATAGTGTATATTTTTCTTTTTATTTCTATTATTGTATTTGTATTTCTGGTATTGTGGAAGAGAGCGCCTGATGACCTTAACTACATCAGAATAAATTTATAAGTAGATAAATAGATAGATAGATAGATAGATAAATAAATAAATAAATAAATAAATAAATAAATAAATAAATAAATAAATAAATAAATAAATCTCCTTTCTTGAATATATAGGGACTACTATTGTTTAAGATCATTCTTGGGGATGTAACCATACTGCCAGTATACATGTATTAAATTCAGTAGTCTAAAACGTAGCAGCATATTTTATTAATTCAATGTTGATATTATAATTATATTCCTGCTGGTTTTTTATTCTTAAGCTGTTGCAGAGTATCAAAAAATTCTTCATAAGTTATCCAATCAACAAGGGGGCCAGTTTCAATTACGTCGTGTGTTTCATTCTGTAATGGCAATGTCCATAATATTTTATAGTGTCAGTTCAAATGTTGTAGATTTTGGAGCGATTAGATGTGATTTTACTCACGGATAGTCAACAAATAAAGTGCCAATTAAAAAAAAACTATTTTCTCGCTACGTATGGTCTGCCGTTCCAAAATTAAAAAAACCTTTGACAATTTATTTTTCATTACTGAACCTCCATAACTGAACTCCATGGTCTGCCACTGAATGTATTTACTTGAATTGATGGTGGTGGGTGCTGATGTATGTATTATACTTTTTGAAAACAATTATCACAACTAGTGTCATGACCAACATTATACGTATTACTCAACCGAGGCGAGTGGAGCCGCGGTCGTAATGTGAACTATCGCGATGCGGTATTACGAACGTAGGAGCAGTAGCGCCACGGCTCCGGGCTGCAGGACTCCACTGGCCTTGGTCGAGTAATAACACTGTGTTTTCTAGTTTCAATCTCAATCATGTGAAGAATTTTTTTTACCTAAACTACGTGGACGTTTCTTGATAGCGTGACTCGGTTATGTATATCGTAAATCGTATAAAGAATAAAGACAAACATAGGGCAATGAAGTACGCTGTGGATAAATATGTAATCCAAACTATGATGCATGCTACGGGATTTTACGTGAGACACGATAACGTCGTAATGGTTATAATAAACAAACCTGTGTAAAGGTTTTAAGAAAATTTCAAATTATTCCAGATCACGGAGATGTTGCAAATTACAGGGTGCTTCAATAAATTCTCATAATTTCATGGCTAACACCGCCAATAAATAGCCCTGTCACAAATTAGTTTAGGATATATTTCAGTCTCTATGTAAGAATGACACGCAGAAACAATAGACGTACGAATTAACTTCTTAAGTCAGGCAAGGTCGCATTGCAGCAATTGTAAAACTTGGTAATACTGCGGATTCATAAATATTTCAACCAGGCATGAAACTCTTGGAAAAACCTCATGTTATATATATATATATATATATATATATATATATATAAAACAATCAATAATTCAGTATGGTATATTAGGTTGGGGAGGAATGGCAAAATCGATTCTCCATCCTTTAAATTTGCACAAAAAAAAAAAATTATCAAAATTTGTCTAGCCTATATAAACCTTTTGATTACCCAAATAAATTAATTTTTCAGGAATTTGGTGTATCAAATCTAGAACAAATTTATAAACAAACATTGCTGATTTACTTCCATAAAATCACAATAAATTTAAATTTGATCCTCATGAATACCATACGAGACAAAACTACAATTTCTTTCTAAATAGTCCCAAATGCCACACAACTGCTGGATTAAAACACAGCATGAATTTTGGATCCAAAATATATAATGCATTAATTAGAGCTTACCCTGAGCTAAGTACAATTAACACACATAGATTTAAGAAACAAATCAGATTAATTATTTAATTGTTTAAGCTAATTGAGTTAAAAATTGATACTCTAATATTCATGTACTTTTGTATTTTCTATTTGTATATAGACCCTATTATTACATGCTGTATGAATTTTACCATTTTTATTAATGTTATTGTGATCAATGAACTCTCTTAATTTTGTGATATATTTTGTATAACTGATCTGAACTGCGCCCGAGTACGAGCTTCTGCTCTTTCGGGCTGCAATGCCTAATGTAGCTCAAGCGTAAAGTATTAAACATAAATAGTTTTATATATATACAGGATATTCCAGAAATACTTTGACAAACCTTGAAGTCATGTTCCTCACACCAAAACAAGAAAAAAGTTCATATAAACATATATCGGAAAATCCTTAACTTCTTAGTTATTAATGAAACAACATAATGAAATATCTGTTAAAAATTGTCAGCTTGGTAGCAAGTGTTGCAACTTTAATCAATTCAGCAGCTCATAAAAATGAAAGTTCAACACGTTTCGAGGTACAATTCAACAACTTAACTTAAGTTTGTAACCGATAATAATATTCATTTTGTTAGATAATCGAATGATGTTATCGATACAAGTCTACTGATGCACTCCTTGTGTCATAGATGGCCATGTATTGCCAAGGAGTCCATGATCCGACAAGTGCATGAGTGTCTGAATTGATTAACGTTGCAACACTTGCTACCAAGTTGACAATATCTAACAGATATTTCATTAAGAACTCAAAAAGTAAGGATTTTCGGACATATGTTTATATGAACTTTTGTTCTTGTTTTGGTGTGAAGAACATGCTCCCAAGGTTTGTCAAAGTATTGCTGAAATACTCTCTATATGTTGACTTATACTATATAATTATGTATTATAAAATACAGTAGAATGGAGGTAAGAATTGGCAATTTTTATAGTCATCTACAGGGTGATTCAGAAGGAACACTAAATATTTTAAAGAGTTGTAGTATGGACTATTCTGAGTAAAACGTTCATATAAACGTACGTCCTATTTTCAGTGGGGTCCACGTCTGTGGAGTAACGGTTAGCACGTCTAGCCGCAAAACCAGATGGCCCGGTTCGATTCCCGGTCTGGACAAGTTACCTGGTTGAGGTTTTTTCCGGGGTTTTCCCTCAACCCAATATGAGCAAATGCTGGGTAACTTTCTGTGTTGGACCCCGGACTCATTTCACTGGCATTATCACCTTCATCTCATTCAGACGCTAAATAACCAAAGCTGTTGATTAAGCGTCGTGAAATAACCTACTAAAATAAAAAAAAAATTCAGTGGGTGTGGAGATACAGCCTTATGAATAGCTAATAACGATGACAAGAGACCGCCTTTGTAGCTCAGTTAGTAGAACGTTGGCTTACAGCTACTGCGGACCAGAGTTCATATCTCGGCGATGGTATTTAGTATTTATGCTACATACAATAATATAATTATTTATTATGGACGTAGCGCAGACCCGTTTGAGCAAGCTCGTGACCGGGGGGAAGTTTCTATAAACGAAATATAACAAAGATTCAATAAAATTACAAAACAGGTAAAATGACGAAGACAAAAGTAGAGAATCAAGTGAAGAACGTAATATAAATTAGAATTAATAAATATATTGAAATTAAGAAAAGGAAAAAGGGACATGAATAGGCCTACTAAGTAATTTGCTTAACATTCTTCTTAAATTTATTAAACTCAAAATAATCTAGATCGGGATTTATTATCAAAATAGAGTTGTATAATCTTGGTCTCGTAACTCTGGCTGCGATTTAATCAAGTGATTGTTTAACATTTAGGTTCAGCTAAAGGACATGTAAAACTTCTTCTGGTAGAATAAAAACGTTGTTTTTCTTCACATTTCTGACGATTCTTATGATAATATTTTAATAATGTATATTTATATGTTCAATTAAAAGAAAAACATCAAAATCGGAATAAATCAAATTTGTTGAATAATCAACTGACTTGTTTTTAGTAAATTTTGATTATCTGCCTTTGAAGCAATAGGTCTGTCAGCGGAGAAAGTGTAAATTTTGTTGCTCCTTCCCATCCGATTATACCATACTGGATGACAGATCGAACCAAACATAATAAACTAATCACGGAATATTTGTAGCGATGTGAGAAGAAAGAATTACAAGCTTATAAATTGTTTTACGAAGTCTGTTAGAAAAACAAGAAATATGTTTATTCCACCTTATTGAAACTGTTTTAGTGATGGACAAAACCAATGTTCAAATTGATAAAAATGTAGAGGAGCAAATATTTCGTGTTGACATACTATTTTTACGATATGTGAATTATAATATAATATTTATATTCAGTTTAAAGTTTATTTTTAATGGATGTTCACTGATATAAAGTTCTGCATTATTATTGTTGTTAACGACCATTATAATTACGATGGTACCTGACATTGTATTTTGAATTTATGGTATAATGACAACTACTTCTATCCTACTTCCTATGCTTTAATACAGCGATGTCAAGGTCAAGAGCACGTAGACGGTTCTGCGTGCGATCAAGAGCTCACTGGTTGCAACGAATCTTTTCTGTAGGCAGCAGCGGCGAATAAGGAGGAGTGAGCAAAGTGAACTCTATCGACCTATCACTGCAAGATGAATTAAACTGTTTTTAAATAATGGATAACGTGTTACATTCATACAAGACAACAAGAAATCAGAACATGTTTTGTAGAGTGTACATTTAATAAATGCAACGAATTATAAAATAGTAGGCTACAGTAAATAATATATATAGCTTCTCCTTAACCTGAATAGTTTCAGATAATAGCTAGAATATAATTAGTTTTTTATCTAATAATCAAACAGTACAAAAACATTGTTTTCCTGTTTTAAACTTACCAATATAAAAGTGAAAGAAATTACAGGACATTTATTTTATTGGGTTATTTTACGACGCTGTACTAACATTTAGGTTATTTAGCGTCTGAATGACATGAAGGTGATAATGCCGGTGAAATGAGTCCGGGGTCCAGCACCGAAAGGTACCCAGCATTTGCTCGTATTGGGTTGACGGAAAACCCCGTAAAAAACCTCAACCAGGTAACTTGCACCGACCGGGATTCGAACCCGGGCCACCTGGTTTCGCGGCCAGACGCGATGACCGTAACTCCACAGGTGTGGACTTACAGGACATTGTGCATACGGAAAAATGAAGTAATAGGCCTGCAACAAATAGTATAGATAGTATATTTTCTTTCTGTTAGCGGTTTTAGATAATAAGGCCTACCTAATTAATTGTTATGTAACTATTACACGCATAATAATATACTTATTATATGAACAGCACATTTCTAGAAACAATTTCAATTCCTGACTTCTCGTCTAATACAGAAGTGATTTTTTCTTGTTTTTGCAGATACCAACCTTCTTATGTCCGGCGAAATTATGTTTCCTGCAGCATGACGTAGCATAGCATGCTTATTATCTGATAATCTTGATATTAGTCTTGGTTTTGTGGGCTTCATAAATGATGAAAATTGCTCACATACTTGTTTAGTGCCATATATAAAAATAATTTGCGCCGCAAATATTCGTACCCTGGATATATTGCTCAGCAAAGCGAACTTCCAACTTGGCTCTGTTCACGCAGTTCAAAGAACCTGGAGAGAACGTTTTCTCCGTTTATCCAAAGGACATCACAATGGTAAGGAACAATGTCAAACTGTAAATCTATGGACGTCATATCTTGACAGTTTTTAGACAAAATTCATAACAAGTCTACTCTATTAGCATCATACTCTTTTTGTACTTTATTCTGTAAACTTAAATGCAATGCAGTGCGAAAAGAACCCCTACAGTACATCTAAACATATACAGTATTTATTACTATTTAATGTCAATAAAACAACAACATTTCAATACATCATTATATACATCGATTAATAATTTCAGGCGTTTCACATTGCTTCTCTTTGTAACTAAATGCTGTCCATATATCAGACAAAGAAAATTATCTCCTCTTTCACTCATAAGAAGTCAAGAGTACAGTCAGCCTAAAACTTACTGAACGATTTCTTCCTCAATGTGTATTGTACAACTCTGGAGTTCATCAGGACTTGTACCTGCGTGCAGTACGTGCTCTGAACAGCACATACGGGCGATCAGGTACTCTTGCACTCTCGTTGACATCACTGCTTTAATACATACTAGATAACTAATAAATCAATTACAAGACGTACTATGAAAACAAATTAATAGCAACAAGGTGTATGAAACAATAAACGTATAGTTTTGATACATTAATCCTATATTACAGAATCAGTTTTCTAAACGTTAAAATCCAGGTGATATTTACAAAAGGCATTCTGAATAAGCTCACTATAACAAATTCACTCTAGAGGAGAAAATGTACAGAAAACTCCCCTTATTAGTATGAATGTCTTGGATTACAGTATATAATCACGATACCCAGTTTGGTTACCGCTGCTCTACAATAAATAAAAACGCAACGTCGCAAGTCGGGATAGTGCTTCTATTTCGTATTATAATAGCCTACTAGGATCTTCTTAATTTTTATTTTTTATTTTATTGGGTTATTTTACGACGCTGTATTAACATCTAGGTTATTTAGCGTCTGAATGATATGAAGGTGATAATGCCGATGAAATGAGTCCGGGGTCCAACAGCGAAAGTTACCCAGCATTTGCTCGTATTGGGTTGAGGGAAAACCCCGAAAAAAACCTCAACCAGGTAACTTGCCCCGACCGGGATTCGAACCCGGGCCACCTGTTTCGCAGCCAGACGCGCTGACGGTTACTCCACAGGTGTGGACTGGGGATCTTAAGTATTTCAATGTTAACTTAGTACTAATACTGCACGACCTAGTATTGTACAGACTGTACGTCCGGTCGAAAAAGCAACCGTCCGTTACAAATGATCAATAGTTGAATTGCACATCTCTCATGGACGTATGATCTGTAACTGCGTAATGACTGCAGGCGAGATTCTGTTACAATTATTCCTAGCAGAGCGAGGCGCGAGCTGCAAATTAACTCCATACCCTACAAATCAGCTTCGTTTTTTAATTATCTCCCCTCTGTTTACACTTTGATTCACACGTGCGACTATACAAGCGTCGTCCAGGACGTTTGATCAGTTATCACAGTTCTGTTTCCATTTCGGCAAATACAACGAATTAATTAGTCAGTATAGAAATTACAACTTCGCTGCGACCGATGTTGGAGGAAAGGCGTATTAGGTTTATTTCGAGCGGAATATCTTAGTTTTTACAACAGATCCTATGTTAAAATAAATTATGCTCTCGCATTCTTTAAATAGTGTTATCAAGATTACACATAATTTCTCATATCTGTGTTTTGTTAATTTTAAAATAATGTGGTTTCTCATTTTATCGATTAGACCCACATTCATGTGAACGTTATACAGAGGTTTCAGGGCTAGTGTTACAAACTTTCAGGAATGATGGGGAAGGGTACATATATCAATTTGAGATGAGGAACCCTGGTTCGGAAATGACATTTCAAATGTTTCTAGTCTGTCTCCTCTCTTCACTTCGTCATAATGTCCATGTTTCTGATCCATTATAATATTATCATAATGGTTCCAAACGAATACTTTCTCAGAAAAAGAAAATAATTTTCATCTAAACGTTAACTCTGTTTTACTCGATAAGCACAATCCGTATGGTAATGATTTTTACTCTTATCATTAGATAAACTAATAAGGAATGATTTATCCCTCTGCAGTTTTTAAACAATATGGACGGTTTTCTTGCAAATTAAATAAATAAGATTAACACGTATCGTTATTTCCTACTATTAACGAGTTTGGAAACCCTACTCCAATGACTAAGGGACGGAATGCTGTTATTCAGATGTGAGTTCACGTGTATTCTTTGATGAGCTGGTGATGGGCTGTTGTCAAATTACGCAGACTTTCAGCCTAATTTTTTAATTAAGCATACGCCTAATTACAAAAGGCATATTAGGTATTTCATTTATTTAAATTTAGTCTGTTGCCCCCATCAATCTGCGCAGTTATTAACAATTTCATCCTTTGTACCAGGGTGCTTCAAAAAGTAAACAAGAATTCTCATGTACAAACTTTATTTCACAGGCAGATATATTGATATACAGTAGTAAGGCATTACTTTTCAACAAAGTCACCATGCTTGTCCAAACACTTGTTCCAACGGTAGACCAAAGCATCGATGACGGTGTAAAAGAAATCTGCGTCAAGTCCCTACATCCACATCATGACGACTTGCTGTACCACCATATCCGTGTTGAATCGCTTACCATCCAGGTGCTTCTTCAACGGTCCGAAGAGATGGGAATCATTGGGTTCCAGGTCGAGACTGTAGGGACGGTCGTCCAGTACCTCCCTCGGCAGCGCCGTTTCACACAGTACACCTCAACAAGTTGCCGATGAATTTCTGCTAGTAAGGTGTTCTTCAGACGCAAAAACCGGAGTACGCTACGCACTTCTACATTTGACCATGTTTCCGTGCATGCAACCATCTTACAACTCATACTGCGAGGGTCTGAAGCAACATTACGTCATCTAGTGACTATGTGACAAGGCTGTGGTCTGCTGCTGTGATCCTGGTGGAAAATTCGAGTATGTCACCAGGGAGAGCTCTTGTTCCCGGTACCTTGCGTTTTTAATTACTGTCATACATACATACACACATACATGCATGCATACATACATACATACATACATACATACATACATACATACATACATGAGTGCAATCAATATATTACCGAACTGCACTTTTAATTATTGTAGCTTTAAACATACAAGCACAGTTCATTGAAGATCATTGCTTCCACGATTGTTGATTCAGTCAATCAAACAGCGTCAGATTGTCTTTAAAACTGAGCTTCTACATGTCATTTTGTTCGAACATGTAAAGGACCTAATGCGATTTTTCCTGCAATCTCTCCATAAACGTGTTATGGCTTGTCGTCTTCTCTGAATTTCAAATGATGCATTTAGCATATATTTCAGGCGTTTCCTCGTTCTAGAAAACTTCTCAGTTTGCTATTTCCTATGCGTTGCCTATATTGCAGGCAATCCGGAAACTTATTGACACACACACACACAGATGTAATAAATTATAGACATATCGTAAACTTTCTATTATAGTTTCTCTATTTATGAAATGCAAAATTAAATTAATGTGAATATTAATATAACCTATGCTTTGGGCTACCCACTCTGTAAACAAGTGCTTTCCAAAAAGGAATCCTTAAGCTGCTGCTGCCTTCAGAAAATTAAGTCATTTTCATTAAGGATACTATCTCGCTTAGCTTGGATGTTATTTAACTCGAAATATTTACAAGCAAAATATAGAGCGTTCATTTAGGCACTCAGCCGGGAACACACTCATCAAACATTCCCGTAAGATCGACGTAGACGGCATCACTATCGATCCGTAATCTCTCGGTCATTTTTCCCATATAACATTGATTAATAAGGGTGTACACACAATTATATTTTATATTTTATTGAAGAGCAATTTAGGTTATAAGATTTTTCCAAAATAGTGTCCGCTAGCATTTACATATTTCCAATACTTTGGTGAAATTGTTATTAACATCTGAAAGTTCCGCATGTATCCTTATTGATTGCTATTTCAATTCTTATATTATCTGTTAATTTATGTATACGGGAGTGTGAAATTAAATCCTGTATACTTTATTTTTAATATTTTTATTCGACCATACTATATTACTCTAATTATATGTGACGTAACTGTATCTTAATAACATACACTAAAGTACTACTATTCATTATGTTATTCCAACTATCGATTTCCAGCTAAGTATATTCGATAGTGATTAATATCATACGCGCAATGACTAGCAGGCCTTGGAAGCAACAAATAAATATTAACCCAACTTCGAACATCCCATTCGGTGGCATTCTTCAGATAAATTTCACAGACTACAATATGTATTTAAAATAAAATAAAACAAATTCTGTTTATGTTAATTTCTATATTCTAATAAATTGAGTTCATTTTAAAGTGTGTTGCTTTGAGCTTAAAGTCTCCAAACCATAGCCCGGCAAAAAATTAAAATTAATAAATACTGCGTAGACGCAAAAGTGCTCCTTGCCTGCCATCTCTTGCAATAGTCGAGAATACGCTCAAAATACACCCATGGTCACCGTTTCTTCATCAGTAAAGTAACAATGTAAGCTATTTGTAAAAACTCAAAACTTGAACATTTAATTACAGTCGAACAAAAAAACAGTCGTATGCATATTGCATATAATGGTGATTATTATGTTCATATGAAAATTATAAACATAATTAATAGAAAGCGGAAAAAAAAGTCATTCGGATGTGAAGGTAACTGCAACGCGACTAGTTTGTCTCGTCGAAGGGTGGTTGTTTACGTAAGCACAGTGGGCATACTAGAGGCGCGTGCAAGTAAGAACTGTTTTCGAATCGATGATTCAGAAGGTGTCTGATATTTTGTGTACTTTTCTATAAACCCTTTAAGTGAGGATTGTCCAACGTTTTGAATGGAATATTGCAACTTATCATCATTCGACACAAATCATGGCAAAAGTCATATTTCATATTTGAGGCGAAATTTTAACTTGAACCCTTATTTTCTTCTAACATAGAGCAACATTTTTCATGTGTTTCTGTATATTACATTGATGTTCTATCGATTGTTTTGTTATCTTTTTTAATGCACACATACATAACCCACATTTAATTGTTTCACCAGCATTACTACTGAAAATGTCGACACCATATTCTTGTATTAAAGAATACATCCTATATTTTTTAACATCTCTCTTCGGCATTATGATCACTTCACTGAACACAAATGAACAATATGTTTACGCATCTCAATGTTCTCCGTTCACGTACGGATGAGGACTGACTGAGAACGCAGAGTGGCAGTTGTTTGCGGTGTCCGCGCGGTGCTCTCTGCGGACGGTACCGTGTTGTAGCTACTTGGGAAGCGTGCACACCTCATGCCTTAGTCTATGCGTACAGTACTTGTAAACAGTAAAAATCACTTTTATTTTACTTTTTTTCCGCTGTATAAATTAATTAATAACATTATAGAATCGTTGCATAATATGCTATTTATGGTTTCTAATTCTTTGCATTATTTTGTTTATTTTCAGCTGGTTTTACTTTAACATTATTGTTAAAATCCTTCATTAGCTAACACATTTCAATACAGATCTCGCATGAGAAAGACTATAATTAAAAACGTGGAATAAATAGAAAGTATATTATCATTTGGCAGGTGGTTGATACTGCTATTAATTCCAGTACTGCAGATAAAGTTTTCCCATCTGTTGTTACTTCTGGAAACATTGATTTTTTTTATAACTGTCCATGTTGTAACATCTCAATCAGATGCAGGTAATCAGACCTTATAAATACCCGCTTCGCCGACACATGATCGTGGCTTTGGAGTTCCAATTACTGGCTATATCGAGTAGAGAAGCAGATTTTTTTCTAAAAACAACAAAAGGTCAAACAGCGCAGTGGAGTTAGAAGTAGCGAGTTCCTACTAAAATAATCAACAGTTGTAGAGGCGCATACATTTGAAATGCACAGCGTACCGAGGGCAAACATGTTGCGGTAGCGTGAATCTCCCGGCGGTCGAAAAGCTTTACAAACAACTCTGCGACACTGTGCCGATGTTTGTTTTTTAAACACACAAAAACAACAACGCTTTCAAGTTGTGCTTTCGAACTGTGACTGCGTGAACACTAGCTTTTAAACGTGTAACTTCTGTTAGCTAAACATATGACGACCTCTGAGCGTTCGATTAAATCAGCATTACATTGTCATATGTATCGTAGAGTCATAGGAAAAATATGAAACGTCATGTGCTAACAATATGGGGAATATTCTATAGATGAGATATTGACAAAAAATTCTGTAACAGTATTCCTGGAAATGTTAGACAAAAGTAAAGCTTTATGCACACGAGTTGTTCTCCTTTTAGTTGGTAACTTTGATTCAATATCGTATCTCTTTTCCCGCCTTTTTCTTTTCAACGATGAAGACAGCACTGCTCTATAGATAGAAAAGAGACTGAAAAAGGGTGACCAGACGTCCTCTTTTGTCCGGACATATCCTTCTTTTTAGGCCTTTGTCCGGAGTCAGGGCGGATTTTTAAAAAATCAAGAAATGTCCTCCTTTTCGTAACTTATATGCCTGATATTTTGAAACTATCTGATTTGACGCCTTTTTCGACAAATTTGTCTGCAGGTGGCAGCAGCATCAACGGAAAATAGGATACTCTTTGCCAACAATCATAACATTGATAGATTGCTTTGAATCATAACATAACTCTCATTGCCCCTACACGAGAGACTCGGTGGTTGCTTTTATATATGGGTAACTGTAAAATAATGTTATACCATTACGTTCTATCATAACTATGCTGTAATAAAATAGATACAGTATTGACATCATTTTAAGCATAATATAGGCCTCAGCCTAAATCGAAACAGATATTTTCTGTCCTCTTTAATATTATAGTTCCCTTGACTTTCATATTTTAACTGTAAATCATCATCATCATCATCATCATCATTATTATTATTACTATTATCATTATTATTATTATTATTATTATTATAAATTTTATCATAATTATCTTGTAATAAAATATATATTAACATACTTTTGAGTATGATATAAACCTAAATCTGTACTTTAAGTATTTTGTAATGAAATAGATATTGACGTAATTTAAGGTATAATATAGGTCTAAGGCTAAATCTAAGTACATATTTTCTGTCCTATTTTTTTCGAACGATGTCCTAGTTTTTTAAGCTTTGTGCCCTCATTTTTATCGATGTGAATCTGGTCACCCTAGACTGAAATTTGTCATATCAAGCATAAAGTGGTCTCTTTTAATCACACTGCATCTTATCTAATTAACTAAAACATATTGCTACCGAAATATTTTATCTCATATCTGGTGCAATAATATAAACATAATTGGAATCATTCGTTATACTTCGGCAACCGAAAACAATTTGACATCGCAATTATTCTCCAATCGAGTAACGTTTCTACGTGCTTAGTTATGTCCGTGATGGGATTATAGTAATGGTGAAGACAAATGCCGGACGAGTTCCGTGCGGTTCTGTGCAATGACGTCACCTTGATTACAGGAGCGCTAGGAAGTATGTGGCAGTACGATATTTCCTGCTCCCTAAATATATATCATGTCGTAAGTCCTATGCTAGTCAATCAATCGTATTGATAGCTCAATGTGTAAGGAAAGCATAGAAAAAAAAAATGAAATGAAATTTTTTTTGTAAAGCTAGACAAAATACCTACTTCGTTGTTATATGTTAAGAACAGACATTTACACCTGCAGAAGTCAGTAAGCGGCAAACTTTGTTATTTTTCATTTTAGATGGAGGGTCAAAGGGAGAGAAATGTTGAGAAAGAATGGAAATTACTTATAAAAGTGGCCGCTACACAAAATCTTTACTACTACTACTACCTGTAGATTCACAGTTACGCCTATAAGTAATTTCCACATGATATGTGTACATGTATATTTATTGTACGTACGTACGTACGTACGTATGTATGTATGTATGTATGTATGTATGTATGTATGTATGTATGTATGTATGTATGTATGTATGTATGTATGTATGTATGTATGTATGTATGTATGTGCGTAAGGCTGGTTGGGTGGAAGAAAAGGCCTTATGGCCTTAACTTGCCATCGAAAATAAAACATTATTATTATTATTATTATTATTATTATTATTAATATTATGTGTCTATGTGCGTATGTGCGCATGTACGTATGTGCGTATTCTTTCCTACAGCACGTGTCAGCTACGCTCAAAAAGTCCGGCAAATTCTTTTCATCTCAACTGTCGCCCAACATAACTTCAAGAGGTGACCACTCGGGTTACTATGGTAACGATAGTTTCTATAAACATGGATCTGATTTTCAACTGTTCGCAGGATTAACGAAGTTTCTTATTTCTAAGAACCGCAATTCTCTGAATCGCGCTTCAACTCTCGAGTGATAGACAAACAGCAGCCCAGCCGCAACTAGTTCTGTTTGCTTTGCTTTAGAGTTTGTGAAGTTACATTCACATTCCCGTAAACATCTCCAGTATCGAGCATGCGGGGATCTTCAACAGTGTGCTCCAAACAGTGCATTGATGCTCATCACTTTATCAGTGTTAGCCATCAGCGTAGCTCAGGAGGTAAAGTGTTAGCATGAGGAGCTCCTCTCGGGCGTGAGTTCTACTATCGCTTGGGCTAATTATTTGGTTGGGATTTTTCGAAAGTTTCTCCAACTATATGGCGAATATCAGAAAATCTACGACGAATTCTTCGGCTTCATCTTGCTATCGAAAATTCCACTGATGTTAAATAACCTAGTAATTGATACATCTTCGTCAAATAATTGACTGGAAAACTTATCAGTAGACTTCGTTGAATTGCCACACGCAGCATGCAATAAGGTTGCCGATGTACGGTAGTATAGAGGAGGTGAGCGACCGCCCGGTCTCGTAGTATAAGCAGTTCATGTTAAGAGATGTGACCGGTCCAAATAGATAGAGCAGCTACAGTTAATGTATACCTATGTAAGTACTTGTTTTTGCATTACTGTGGTTGGAATAGTCAAAGCTTAACATTTGTTCAGTGTAGACAAGAATTCAATCAAACATACTACAATGAGATGTTGCTGTTCCAAACAATTGCCCCTGGAATACCCCCGCAGCCAGTCTTGACCAGCTGAGAAACGTGGTTGGATGCTGTTAATTATTATGCAGAATATTACGTCAAAATAATGGAGGTAATTGATGCATTGGATAGCACAGACAGTTCCGCTGTTGCAGCTATAAAATCATTGCCTTCTGAACAGCTATTGGAAGATATTCTGTTCATTGCTTCTAATTTTAAAATCGTGTCCAAAAGCATCATTCTGTTAGAATCGTCTAAACTACAACTCTGAGAAGCCCTTAATATAGTGGATAAAGTATCACAAACCGTTATCCAAAATAACAATTCATTAATTTCAGAAGAAGTGAAATGTAAGTTGAGAAATATTATTGCTAAAAATTCTGCCTATTCGCAATTTCGTATTATAAATTATGTACTATCAGGTCACGATAAGACGTCTGAAGTTGATGTACTAAAAACTAGTGACTTTCCATTCTTCAAATATGCACCTATTACATCGTGTGATGTCGAATGTTCATTTTCCCAATATAAAAACTGTTTAAGTGACCATCGTAGGAGGTTCACTTTGCAGTCGCTCAAAATGTACGTAACTCTTCACTGCAATGCACATATTCTAGGATGATGAGAGTATATTACATTAAATTTTAAGGGTTAATATATCTCACTATAAAATAATTGTGTATTTACATGTTTAGACATTTCCTATTTCAAAGATCATTCATTATATTTCTTGAATGCAGGATACAGGTTTTATTGTAACCGCAGTATACTGCTCAGTGCTTACATCAGAGGCATACTTGATCCTTCGCACGCCCCCTCCTCATACAGTCTATACCGCGTGCGTAGTAAACCTTACGATTCTCGTGAAATTCCACGAAATCTACTTATCAGTATTTCAGGTATTTCTGCTTTTTTTTTAATAAATAATTAAATTAAATTCGAGTTGTCATCGATATTCTAATGGTTATCAAATTGGTATAAAGTTATAGGCTTTGAGGTTAACAATTTGATCAGTTTTACTATGCTGCCATCTAGTTGTTACATAAGGAGTCACGTCATAACTCCGATCTGAACTGCATTAGCGACTGTATTGCCATCTCGTATTCGTTTACGGCGGACGGGTGGCGATCCTAGCGGTTGTTCTCTTCAAAGTGCTGCCGATTTTAACATAGCGATGAGCTATCTGTTACATACATGATCTAGGATATTACTAATAAATAAGTAATAAATAACAATAAGGAATAAATTGATAAATTAAATAACATTATAAGTCAAACTATATGAGATTGAACTTACATTCATTGTTGAGAGCGGCACACTACTGTGCCGTGAGATTCGCTAGGTGTGCAGCGAAACTTTCAATAATTTTCTGGTAAAAATAGTTATAATAATTTCACTCAGTACCAGTTTTCAAAAATAGAATATGGTGATTTTATTTTTAAAATCCAAACTGTGCACTTTTATGCAACATAAAACGAGCTATAATGAGCTTAAACACGAAAATATGCCACAATTATATAAATATCATGAAATATTATGCATTTGCATATTTCTCCACACGCAAACATGAATCTTTTGATAGAAATACGTGCGCACACACGAATTTAACATTTTTTAAGAAATTAGAAAAATCCGATGGGATTTGTAGTTTTTATTCATGTTTATAAAGCTTGAAATCTCGCAAAAATTAAATTTTTATAAAAAGCCAAAATATGCAAATATATGCAACATAAAATGTGTTTGATAAGCTTACATGTTGATGATTCGTAAATTTAATTAATGAGCAATTAATTACAGCCCATGGAAAAATATATGGAAATGGATGAACTTCCTGACCCTAGCTATGAACATCTAGTGTCTCAGTGAGATGATGGTAATAATGCCAGCGAAATGAGTGCAGGGTCGAGCGCCTAAGTTACACAGCATTGCTCTTAATGGGTTGAGGGAAAACCCCAGAAGAAATCTCAACCAGATAACTTGTCCCAAACAGGATTTGAACCCTGACCCGCTCGTTCCACGGTCAGGCATGTTAACCGTTACTCTACATCGGCGGACTAATTACTTGTTAGATATAATCAAATTGTACTCAACATTTCATCAGACGAGCGAAGTGTCCAACCTCAGCACTTAAACACGCGTCAAGCCTGTTGAAAAATATTGCTGAAACTGTGTGTTCATTTTGTAATCGGTACCCTATGTCAAGTTTTTCAGTTTTAAATGAGAAATGAGCCTATCTTGTATAGTCTACTCTTTGTATATTAGAATGTCATGTGATTTCACTTTTTCACTAACTTAAACATTGTTTTTGTTGATAGACTGTTTCATTTTTTTATTTCATTTATTATATCCCATAGATCTTACGTTAGCAATGAAGCTTTAAGATGTGGAACAAGTCAAAATTTTACAAGATTATAATCACAATTTTTACAATGTTTTTACAACTTCAATTTCAATTTTTCACAATTTTTTGGCGAGATGTAGTGAGCCCGAGGATTCGCCAACAGATTACCTGGCATTTGTCTTATGGTTGGAGAAAATCTCAGAAAAACTCAACCAGGTAATCAGACCAAACGGGGGTGAAGTGAAGTGAGATCGAGGACTCGCCATAGACCACCTGGCACCAGTCTCACGGCTGGGGAAAACCTAGGAAGAAATCAATCAATCAGACCAAACGAGGGATCCAACCCAAGCCCGAGCGCAGCCCGTATCCCGATATAATCGTGATGAAAATTTTCTCCGGCAGAATTCGTGAGAAGGTTTGTCTTAATATAACTGTCATGAAACAATATTCTTCTTCTAAATTATAACGAATTCTCACGAAGTATCATTGAATGAACCACGCACAGAGCAATAAATGTGTCAAACTAGCACCATACTGAACACTCAATTGCATAAGAAACAAGTTATCGGCTAGCATGACTGACGGCAGCAAATTTGGACTTCGCCGGGAATATAATTCGACCAGTTGTGTCTGTTTCCGTTTAACCTAACCCGTGGACACACAACAGAACCTTCCACCGTCTCTTACGTAGTCTACGTATCCAATTGTAACATGGTTCTCTATTCATCGTTCTACGTTATGTAACTTCGGGAACTGTTATTACAAGACCAAATAAACAATCCAGAGATACAAACAGCTACAATTTCCTAGTTTTAGTGTAGGGTAACTAACTTTCAGATACGAAGCAGATTCTGCAGTCAAGAGACATTGCAATATTATCTAAACAGACAGTAATAGAAACCTCATAACTACTGTACTACACGCATTCTGAAATAACATAATGTAAATAAAAATTAGTTGAAATGCGCACCCCAGAATACAGGAAATCCAAACAGTTTCTCTTCCCTGTAACACACTTCCTCTCCGTGACATTTTCATGGGAGTTGCTTTTGATATCGCGGGAAGTAATATCAGTTAATGGAAGGCTTCTTCTCTTTTAGTCTGTCTGAGCATTCATTCATATCCTTTCCACATTATTAACAGAAGACACGTTGAATGGAAGGAATGGAGTAGTTCTGAAATTACTGACTGATATACGTTCCTCAAATTGTTTTTGCTTCAAGACAAGAACAATTAAGAAAACTGGTTTCTCTTCTTCGTACACATATTGTATAAAGTTCCTACGTATTCCTAGTTGTGTAAAATGCGGAAATATAATCAATAATATTATGAATAAAATTATGCCGGTCGCTGAACTTGTGAATGGCGTGAAACTTGGTTGCCAGTGTGAAGTATCCTGGAGCGTACAAAATGTTAACAGACTGACATGGATAGAGATTTGCCTTTACAGTAACTTTACTGTAAGAATTTTTATATATAGAGTTAATATTACATTGATGCCAATACATTACAGAACTGTGACGGTTGTCATGTAATGCTACGTGTAATTTTGAACTTATTGATAAGTTCGCAGCTCCCTTAAGTTGTAGCCTATTTGTTAGGACTATTGCGCGAATAAAACCAACTAATACAGCTGATGAAATGAAATAGAATAGAATACAATAGAATAGGATAGAATAATATAAAATAGATTAGAATAAAATAAAATAGAGTAGAATAAAATGAAAGAGTACAATAAAATAAAAAGGAATATAATAAAATCAAATAAAATGAATGACATAAAATAAAATAGAGTGGAATAGAATATAATAAAATCAGTAACATAAAATAAAATAGAGGAAATAGAATAAAATAAAATAGAGTAGAATAAAATAAAATAGAATATAATAAAATCAGTAACATGAAATAAAATAGAGGAAACAGAATAAAGTAAAATAGAGTAGAATAAAATAAAATAGAATATAATAAAATGAAATAAAATTAATGACATAAAATAAAATAGAGTGGAATAGAATAAAATAAAATAGAGTAGAAGAAAATAAAATAGAATATAATAATATCAAATAAAATGAATGCCATAAAATCAAATAAAATGAGTGACATAAAATAAAATAGAGTAGAATAGAATAAAATAAAATAGAGTAGAATAGAATAAAATGGAATACAATAAAATCAAATAAAATGAATGACATGAAAAAAATAGAGGAAATAGAATAAAATAAAATGAATGACATAAAATAAAATAGAGTGGAATAGAATAGAATAAAATAAAATAGAATAAAATAAAATAGGGTAGAATAAAATGAAATAGAATACAATAAGCCGAAATAAAATAACATTGAATAGAATAGAATAAAATAAAATAGGATATAATAAAATAAAATAAAATGGAACAAAATAGGATAGAAAGAAAGAGAGCAGAATAAAATATAATAGAATGGAATAAAATAAAATAGAATATAATAAATAAAATGAAATAGAATAAAATAAAATAGAATAAAATATGATTAAAATATAACAGAATAAAAAGACTATAATAAAATAGAGTATAATAAAATAGAAAAGAGTAGAATAAAATAAAATAAAATAGGATAGAATAAAATAAAATAGAATACAATAAAGTAAAATACAATAGAATGAAGTAAAATAAAATAAAATAAAATAAAGTAAAATAGAATAGAATAGAATAGAGTAGAATAAAATAGAATAGAATAAAGTGAAATAAAATAGGATAGAATAAAGTAAAATAAAATACGGTAGAATAAAATAAAACAGAATAGAAGAAAATAGAATAGAATAAAGTAAAATAAAATAGGACAGAATAAAATAGAATAGAATAAAATAAAATAGAATATGATAGAATAAAGTAAAATAAAATAGGATAGAATAAAATAAAATGGAATAGAACAAAATTAAATAAAATAAAACAAAATTGAATAAACTAAACAAAACTAAACTAAACTAAAATAAAATAACAATTCAAATACAATAAATGACATCTTAACCTCACAAGATCGATCACTGTATCTATGATCTTACTGCTGTCAAAATGCTTACCAAATATAAATTAAAAGTAGTGCTGGAGATAGTAATACGTTAAATGTAAATAAACCAATTTAATAAACAATTATACATATTCTATTGATTTTGGTGTAGCTTTTAGCTTCGAAGTTTGTCCTTTCCGAATATAGCTTCATTTATTTTAGTAGGTTATTTTACGACGCTTTATCAACATCTTAGGTTATTTAGCGTCTGAATGAAATGAAGGTGATAATGCCGGTGAAATGAATCCGGGGTCCAGCACCGAAAGTTACCCAGCATTTGCTCATATTGGGTTGAGGGAAAACCCCGGAAAAACCTCAACCAGGTAACTTGTCCCGACCGGGAATCGAACCCGGGCCACCTGGTTTCGCGGCCAGACGCGCTGACCGTTACTCCACAGGTGTGAACTAGAGCTTCATTTAGCTTTATCTTCCTTATTCCCCCTACTGCCTCCCAAATATTTATGGTAAAAAAGTCTCAACATGTACACTAGTACGGACTGGGAATGTGTTGTCATATGGCTGAATTACGGCAGAATTGAATCTGTCAATAACCCCCGCAGATATATTAAGGCGTGCAACTATCGTATCCATTCATGGAACTTCTCCCCACTTTGTACAGTGCGTATACTACCATCACAGTTTAGTATATGCAATCACGAAGCTCAATACGTAGTAAATATGCATCCATAGGTAGTTGCTAACCACTAGGATCGCTAATATCGCCTCGTTACAGACAATGCGAAATAGTACCGGCACGTCTATTGTTCATAGCACCCTCACAACTCAAGCTTCGTGATTGTATATACTAGACTGTACTACCATTAAGATGCATTGCGAAAGAGCAAGATATAAGTTGAGCTCTGAATCTAGATTATCTTTTGTGTTTGGGAACTCTCAAGCACGGTTCTGTAGTAAGCAAGGCCGAATTTGTTACTGGCAAGGAAAGAGAGGTTTGTGAAATTTCGTAGTGCTTTATTTGAAGAAATCCTGCGGGTAGAAAGGATGAAATTCCTCTGAAGAGCACTGCAAACATAAATAACTGAAATTTTGGAATTGATGGATATTCGATCGATAAGACATCACTCCAAACTTTATACAGAATGTTTCAGCTCAACAGCACCGAAATTATATAGAAGGTATAGGAGTCTAGGATTGATGCTTCAAACTAGCACACCCGCGGTTGGCGATGCAATCTTAAGATGTTATGCAACCCCAAATTTAGAGGAGACAGTAGAGTGGATCGGGGAAGATGCCTGACTTTTTCTTTGATTGAAAATTTAAGAACCTGTTCATTTAATTTTGAGTTTCATATTGAAATATCAAAGTCTGGAAGGTATTTTGAAACTATATTTTTGGTACAAAACAGAAAACATTAATTACCTTGTTTATAGATACAGGTTTTCTTCTTACCTGCACTGTAGGCATCTTTCCCCGATAGTCGGGTAAGATGGCAAATGAAATTAACACATTTACTGATATTTGTATTTTACCTGAACTTCGTTTGATACATGCATATAACAAAATTGACTTAATCTAAAGCTCATGGACACTTTCTCACTCGTTTATCACTACTTAGCAACACAGTCATTGCATATATTTTACTGCCGTGTGCGAGACTCGTGAAATCACTTCTTGCACACAATGAATTCAATCCAGTACTTTTCTTTGTCATCATTCTTTTTAGGAGGCATTTAATGGTACGGTAAGAAATTCCGTATGCTTGCGATGCTCTAAAACAGTTCATACCCTCTGTTATAACATGTTCCATCGGAAGTTGAAGATTGTCCTCAATCCACTGACTTCTATCAGAGGAACTTACGCAATATTTACTAACACATTCCCTGAAATAAAACAAAAAAAGAACTCTTGCAACAAGTTGCCATCTTACCCCGAAAAAAGTGATCATCTTCCCCAAGTATCGGGGTAAGATGCCTAGTGGTATGACGCAACCTAAGATGGCGGAAGAAGGTCGTTGGTTGTTAACAATACAAACTTTAGAACCTTTACTACAATATCCATTACAAATGTTTGACAGTTATTACGAATTCAAGGATGTATTAAAATTTTAACATACTTTTGCAATTATTTTATAGCAGAAAAATGAGCTGTTTTCTTACTTTTCTTCTTTTCACAACAAGAACACGTGGCAAAATGAGTTAGCTTCCACTCTACACACATTCAACTGTCTCAGTGATCGTGAAGAGATGCGCGTGGCGTTGTCTCTTGGAAGAATGTGAAACTACAAAGAAATAAGCATCTTCCCCCAATAGCCATCTCCCCCCGATTCACTCTACTCTAAGGAAGGTATATTAGATCAGCTGACACAATTCCAGAAAAATAATTTATTGGTACGATTCTTACGTAGGGTCAAGTAGGGATAATATGATACAGACTTTAAAGGCTCAGTTTGAAAATTTTTAGAACGATTATGGAAGTATAGTTTATGCTATTTAAGGAGTAATATTGAACAAAGTTTTAAAAAATCATTATCAGACTCATAATTGTTTAAAAAAAATTCAGTTTTCTTGCTTTAAAAAACTTCGATGTGATACTCGCTTACTTTTGTTATTGCTACATTCAGCTTCATTTCGTGTGCTATAAACAGTGCATGTTGTTGCTGTAGGTTACAAGAGGTAACAGAATAATTTTAATCACGTCGCATGCATATTGAAACTTTACGCCTTGTTATTTGCAGTATCCAATTTTCAATAAAGAAGGAGCATTTTCTCAGAAACTATTTGAAATACAGTAATGAAATTTTGCACACTCCTTTATTATTGCATAATGCAAATTTCACTGAAGAAAATTTGTTTTAGGTGAATATTTAAAGAACATTACTTTGGTAAAGCAATTATATTTTTTTAAATACTACTGCATTTTTTAAATTTATTATGAAAAAAAAAACAATTGAAATTTTAAAATTCTGTCTAGAGGGATTTGTTACATATAATTTAGAGTAAATGTGTACAAAATTTTATAACCATATCTTTAATAGGTCATGAGAATGTTCCTTATATTTTGTGATATCAATTTAGGTTAGGTGGTTTCGTAATTATGCTTCCTGATATGGTGAAGTGTTGTAGTTAAGACAGTGTCACAATAGAGTCAGTCATTGTAAATATATGTACCAAAATTCTAATGGATAGTTAAAAAATTGTCGGATCAGTGATTAATTACATATAACAGTGTATTTGAGACTAAGTCTTCCCTTAAATGGTTAGGTACAGCTTACAGCAGTAAAATGTTTGGAAATATTCAACATTTTTTCCTCTATTACTGTATTTTGCACAATAATGAAAATTGGTATGTGTAAAACACTGTCCTTCTCCTATGTGAAAAAACATTTTTATGATTAAAAGAATTATTTATATACATATATATATTTTTTTTTTTTCAAAATTCAAAATGGTCGTAGTTCACTGTGCAGTGATAAAGCTTTTACCTCATAACTCTTGTTAACTTTTTCATGTTTTTTTTTTATTTTATTGCTGAAACTCGTGTTTACAATATTATGCTCTTTCAACTACATTCGTTAATAAATAATATATATTTTTTATTTTGTGTTAGAAGAAAGACAGAGAAATGATACTGCATCATATTGTAGATACGACATGCATAAATACACTAAAAATGTCATCACAGAATGTTAGTTTTGGAGTTATGTGGAAAACGCTTATCACTGCACAGTAAACTGAATTTTGAAAAAAAAAATGTAAATAATTTGTTTTAAATCGTAAAAATTTATTAATTTTTTTCATATAGCAGAAGGACAGTGTTTTACACATACTAATTTTCATTATTTTACAAGATACAATAATGGAGGGGAAAAAAATGTTGAATATTTTCAAAATTTTACTGCTGTAAGCTGTACCTAACCCCTTAAGCGACATAAATGAAATTTTGTAGCAGGTATATTATTCAAAGAGGAGTGCGTGTGCAAAAAAAAAAAAAAAAAAAATCTTATATTTAAAACTGTAGAAGTTAGAATTGCTCCCTGCTCCCTTGAATCATTCTGCCCCGATATATTTTTTCATGACAATTGTCCTTTCGAATTATGCGAAACTTTAACTTGAGTCTTTGGAAAGGAAACTGAACAAACTGACCGATCGGTTAATGGCGAGACGAAATCTTATAAATAACGATGTGCACGTGGACAGAGGTCACACTTTCAAGGGATCCGTGGGACTATCGATTTCAGGAGCCTCCCTGCTCTGTGTCCGAATATTCAAGCACTGGCGACCAAATATAGGAACGAAAAGGGAAGTAGAGGTGGGAGTGAGGCCAATGCTGGATGCCCACAACTCCGGATTGGCCTGGGAAACTGTGACCTCTCGTCCTCCCGCTTGGACCACGTGAATCAATACGCAGTTGGAAGAGCTGCGAGGTTGTTTCATTCAAAGAAATTACCAACATGTGCGATGCCGCGAAGAAGCGTGGAGTTCAGCGCTGCTGGGAGTATTGTCTTTGACATCCGCATCCTCCCATTCTACTTGGTGAACTATCTGTGATTCTTTACTAGGCAAGACAAATGTGTAAAGAAGTGTTGACATCGACGACGAGAGGGAAGCTTCAAAACAGAAAACGATCAGAATGTTCGGGACTTGGCATCCTTGCCAAGATTCCTGGAAATGTGAACTCCAAAGCTATTGACAATTAATATTTGAGGAGAAAAATTCGCTCCGGCGCCTGGAATCGAACCCGGATCCTTGGTTCTACGTACCAAGCGCTCTGACCACTGAGCTACGCCGAATTCAATCCACAGCACCGGATCGAATTCTCCTCCTTCAATGTTTCCCTTAGTGGCCTGACTCCATGTTAGGCATATACGTTGACGTATGTGTCCAATGTTAACTGCCATTATACTTGGAGCGCACTCAGCTAGCAGTGCATATGTTTGTGCAGATTACTGTGCACTTAACTGTGGAATCCCGGCCAAATAAGTCACTCAGCCGAGTGCGCTCCTAGTATAATGGCAGTTGACATTGGACACATACGTCAACATATATATGCCTAACTTGGAGTCAGGCCACAAAGGGAAACATCGAAGGAGGAGAATTCGATCCGGTGCTGTGGAATGAATTCGGCGTAGCTCAGTGGTCAGAGCGCTTGGTACGTAGAACCAAGGACCCGGGTCAAATATTAATTAGCAATATTACAGATATTATTCTGTCTGACAAATTAATAAATCTATAATATCCAAAGCTATTGCCTACTTGTCTCACTCCAAGATACGTCGCCAACGTGAAGATTATTACTAGGCTTCTAATGTTGGGGACCGATTACAAATGTTGACTGCAAACAGATACATAGGCCGGGGACTTGAGTTAGTGCGAGGACAATGACTTGGTTCTGCTGATCGATTACGGGAGTAACAAGTTGAACATAAACAAATCTGGACAGATCTAATCGATATTTATGTTCATCAGTTTAGATCAATGATGTTATCTCATTAATATATGTTTTTTTTTTCTTAAAACCGGGACATTATGATGTAATGTACTGTTTTAGTTGGATGCCTTGCATCACACAAAGCCAACTGCATTGAATATCACGTTGGATCTGAAGACTCAAAATATGCAATTTACTCAAAGAAAGAAAGAAAGAAAGAAAGAAAGAAAGAAAGAAAGAAAGAAAGAAAGAAGGAAAGAAAGAAAGAAAGAAATAAATACAATGGTATAAATACAGAAAAAGTAAAAAATTAATTTTCACGGTTCCAATAATTCAACCGTGGCTTGTGAAAGCGAACTATCTACGGAATGAAGCCCTACAATTTGTTTCCATACGGACGAACTGTTGTGGTTGAAACCAATTCAATTTTCCTTGGGTGAAACTGCCCTTTATATTCTTCTTCACTCATCCTCATTTTAGTCAGCTGTCCTGGCCTGGAGGACGGAAGTTTATCTAAGGGCCGTTCACACCATACGTGAGTTTCTCTAAAGGCTGTTTCACAATAAATCAGGAACGGAAACGACAACGAGAATGAGAATGAGAACGGAATTTTTTAAAATAAATTTATATAAATGTGAGCATTCACAATTAACGATAAGCTTGCCGGAACCCGGGAACGGGAACGGAGAGTTGGCCAAGTTTTAACTTTGCCGTTCTCGTTTCCGATCACAGCCTACTAGATTCATTCTGTTGTCATCAAAAAGCTATTTGGTCGTCGTATATTTTGTAGCAAGGTGGTCGTTATACAGAGCTACTACAAAGGCTTTATCCGATTCCATAGCTTTGTATTATGAAAAGTATGAGACATACATTATTGAAAGTTATACCAATAAAAAAAGAAACTCACCAAGCTTTTGGTCCATCAACTGCTACAAGTGCTCGATGTGACCTCCTCGCATCACGCGACAAACATCCACTCGGTAGTCTAACTCCTGCCACACCCGCTGGAGCATATCACGATCAACTCTAGCCACTGCCGCACGGATCCGGTTATTAAGTTCTTCAAGATTAACTGGCAAAGGAGGTACATACACTTGATCTTTGACAAACCCCCATAGAAAAAAATCAGAGGGAGTCAGATCTGGCGACCGAGGAGGCCAACGAAGAACACACCGATCGTTGTTAGAAGCCCGTTGATGTGGTTGATGCCTCAGTTACATGAAGATAAACCAGGGTTTTTATTTCAACAAGATGGGGTTCCACCACATTTCCATCTGGAAGTGCGTGAGTATCTTAATGAGCATCTACCACAAATACCTTACTATAATAATACCGGACAGGCGTATTCCGAATCTCACCGGACCGGTGGACAACAATGACGTCACGCTGCAGCGAAATAGGAACAAAACTGCTGGAAGGATCGATGGCTGTCATGGCGACTGTATGAGTTGTTGTCTGTGCTACGCTAGCAAAATTTTTCGAAATTTCCGTACTGCCATCTCGTTCAAAGAAAAGAGAGCATAAACAATTTATTTCTTGAACGGTAGTAATAACTGGTCCGTTGGCATGTTCGCTCATAAGCCATTAATATATTGCTTTTACGTTGTGCTCATTACAAACAATACAGCAGAACTAAAGCAGAACACACCGCCATGACACAACAGTGCACGATGTCATTCGTCTGCTAATTCCCGCCCTATACAAGAACTCTGATGGCGGCTGATGGAGACTGCCACCACCTCTGCAAGCGGATGGCACCGGTGCGACAACGGTGGAGCATCAGTGACGCCATCGGTGAAATTCGGAACACCGTGATGCCATCAGATTGCTCAGCGTTGAGATTCGGAATACGCTGTAAGAACGTATTAGTTTAAAGAAACGCAGAAAGAAAGGAAATAAGACGGAAGGAAAGAAATAAAGGGAGGAAGAAAGATAAAAAATAAAGAAAACGAAAGAAAAGAAATAAAAGGGAGATAAAGAAGGACAAAGATAAAGACAGAAAAAGAATGGGGAAGAAAAAGAAAAAGGAATCGAAAGGAAGGAAAAATAAAGAAAAGAAGAGAAATAGACAGGAAGTGAAAGAAAATGAAAGAAAGAAAAGAAAGGAAAAGAGATAAAGAAAGGAAAAGAAAGGTGACGAAAGAAGAAGAAAGTGAAAAAAAGACAAAAAAAAAAGAAAAGGGGAAAAAAAAGAGAAAGAAATGAAAAGGCAGACAAGGGTGAAAAAAGAAAGAAAAAGACAGAGACATAGAAAGATCGGACGGTATCCCATGTGTTGGACGGACAGACCAAGAGACAGACATATGTGTTTCGGGAAAGAGAAGAAACAAATGGAAGACAAGTAGCCTAATGATATAAGTGAATGAATTGAATAATAATAATAATAATAATAATAATAATAATAATAATAATAATAATAATAATTTTAATTTTTAAAATCTTAAAAGAAAGAAAGCGACAGATATAAATAAGAGTAAGAAAGGTGCTAGTAAGTTAAAAAGGAAAAAAAAAAAGAGAAATATAAAATAGCTAGCCTATATTGTATATTTTAATTGTGTCTATATTTCTGTACACTGTTTTCATGGTTTGTTATTCAAAACATACTAATTACAAATTTCCGCACCTTACTCCTTCCATAAATGACACTGCTTTATGGCTCAGCACAATTTTGTAATAAAGTACGCAAGAAGTTGTTGGCAGTGAAGCTGTCGTGTTCAAATATTGTGTGCTCTACATGATTTTCGCTCTGTCTGCATTGGATGCCTTCAGGCGAGCTCCAGAACTCTCGAGTGCGATTGAGTGGAATCAGGCCCAGCTTGTTTGTTCAACAACCATTATGATACAGCAAGTACTCTCCAACTAGTCCAGCCAGCCTTTCAGACTCTCGAATAATTTCATTCGATATTCCAATATTAAGTTTGTTGAATCGCTGTCACTAAGTGAGGTAGTGAGAAAGTCAGCACATAAATTGCATTCCAAGGAGAAAGAAAGAAAAAAAGAAAAAAGAAAGAAAGAAAGAAAGAAAGAAAGAAAAAGGACTGGATAAATAAATAAATTAATTAATTAATAAAAATAAAAATAAATAAATAACAAATAAATAAATACGTAAATAAATAAATAAACTGACATATTCTAAGTCAAGTATTCCTTGTTTTCGTAGGAGTGTAATTTATTTCATTCCATAACTAATTTTTTATTTGAAGACAAGTATTTCTTTCTTTCCGTAGAAGTTTGAAACTCTAGTTTTGTTTAATTTATTTTATTCCCAAGGTAATTTTTTATTTGAAGGCAGGCATTTCCTTCTTTTGGTAGAAATTTGAAACTCTAGTTTTGTGTAATTTATTTTATTCCATAGCTAATTTCTTATTTGAAGACAAGCATTTTCTTCTTTTCGTAGAAGTTTGAAATTCTAGTTTTGTGTCATTTATTTTATTCCATTGCTATTTTTTTTTTTTGAAGACAAGTATTTCCTTCTTTTCGTAGAAGTTTGAAACTCTAGTTTTGTGTCATTTATTTTATTCCATTGCTATTTTTTTTTTTGAAGACAAGCATTTCCTTCTTTTCGTAGAAGTTTGAAACTCTAGTTTTGTGTCATTTATTTTATTTCATAGCTAATTTTTTATTTGAAGACAAGTATTTCCTTCTTTTCGTAGAAGTTTGAAACTCTAGTTTTGTGTCATTTAATTTATTCCATAGCTAATTTTTTATTTGAAGACAAGTATTTCCTTCTTTGCGTAGAAGTTTGAAACTCTAGTTTTGTGTCATTTATTTTATTCCGTAGCTAATTTTTTATTTGAAGACAAGTATTTCCTTCTTTGCATAGAAGTTTGGAACTCTAGTTTTGTGTAATTTATTTTATTCCATAGCTAATTTTTTATTTGAAGACAAGCATTTCCTTCTTTTCGTAGAAGTTTGGAACTCTAGTTTTGTGTCATTTAATTTATTCCATTGCTATTTTTTTTTGAAGACAAGTATTTCCTTCTTTTCGTAGAAGTTTGAAACTCTAGTTTTGTGTCATTTATTTTATTCCATTGCTATTTTTTAAGACAAGTATTTCCTTCTTTTCGTAGAAATTTGAAACTCTAGTTTTGTGTCATTTATTTTATTCCGTACCTAATTTTTTATTTGAAGACAAGTATTTCCTTCTTTGTGTAGAAGTTTGAAACTCTAGTTTTGTGTCATTTATTTTATTCCGTAGCTAATTTTTTATTTGGAGACAAGTACTTCATTTTTTTTCGTAGAAGTTTAAAGTCTACGTTTGTGTAATTTATTTTATTCCATAGCTAATATTTTATTTGAAGATAAGTATTTCCTTCTTTTCGTAGAAGTTTGAAACTCTAGTTTTGTGTCATTTATTTTATTCCATAGCTAATTTTTTTATTTGAAGACAAGCATTTCCTTCTTTTCGTAGAAGTTTGAAACTCTAGTTTTGTGTTATTTATTTTGTACATAAAATAGTTTCTAGGAATTTATTTTTATACCCGGTCATCATGGCGCGATTGTAGTCAATTAAAGCGTATTTACGTGTCTCTTCGAAACAGTAATTAAAATCTAATGTATTCCGTCATTAGTTGATGGCTTCGTCAATATATAAACTGAAGCGCAGTGGGAGATACTCAAACTCTTGTCTGACACCTTGGGGTTTATGTAGAGTATTTCATGGCATGTGGAATTCACTTCAGAAACGGAATAACGACCTAAATTTCACACAAACCTTACACCCAATATCGTTGCGATTTCACGTTGCAGTCATATTTTGGTCTAAAAATTCGCTTATTTTAAAGGAGAATTTCTTAATGAGCCGCCTAAATCTCTGTCATCTTTACATGAAGGAACAACCAGATGTCACAACTTCAGATAGATTTTGAGAACATATATATGGTTTTTTAATTTGAATTTTAACAAAATATCATCCTCATGTACATTATATATTGGTTAAATGAAAACAAGTACGTCATAAAATGATTCTTAATAGAATAATCCCACTGATTAACGTTATATCTTCTTTACTGTGTTAATATTATGAAAATTACCTGGCTGACCAGTTTCGACGTGGTGTCCGTCATTGTCCGAAGTCTAGTGAGGTTCCCCCTAGTGAGGATAGCGCGGGACTTCACTAGGCTTTGGGCAATGACGGACATCACTTCGAAAGTAGTCAGATAGGTAATTTTTATAATATTAACACACTAAAGAAGTTATAACGTTAATCAGTCATTAATCAAGTGTTAAAAGAGTATGTTCAACAATGAAATATCAAGGCGAAACAAATTATCTTATACATAAGTACACAAAGACACTGGATAGCGCGAGACCTCACTACGCTGAGGACAATGACGGACACTACGGCGAAACTAATGAACCAGGTAATTTTTATAATATTATCTATAGTGATCTCAGACTTGGAGTGACGTTTATTAGAACTATTTCGTGACTGGCTGACCAGTTTCGACGTGGTGTCCGTCATTGTCCGAAGTCTAGTGAGGTTCCCCCTAGTGAGGATAGCGCGGGACTTCACTAGGCTTTGGGCAATGACGGACGTCACTTCGAAAGTAGTCAGATAGGTAATTTTTATAATATTAACACACTAAAGAAGTTATAACGTTAATCAGTCATTAATCAAGTGTTAAAAGAGTATGTTCAACAATGAAATATCAAGGCGAAACAAATTATCTTATACATAAGTACACAAAGACACTGGATAGCGCGAGACCTCACTACGCTGAGGACAATGACGGACACCACGGCGAAACTAATGAACCAGGTAATTTTTATAATATTATCTATAGTGATCTCAGACTTGGAGTGACGTTTATTAGAACTATTTCGTGAATAAAATAAAAATGTAAATAATATATCCTTAAAATTCGCTTACAAAATGTTAATAATTGTATATTTATGAATACTTAACCTATTCAGACATTGTGAAGTTGAAATAGATGAATAACGATTACTGCAATAAAGAAATTAAATTTTATTCAGTAATGCCAATTGAAAAAGCGAAATACGGGTTTAAAAATGTTAATTACATGCACTGCGATTTTCTTTTGTTATTATGACAGAAATACGTTTTCATTATCTGCTGAAATCATAATTTAACTTAAACAATTTATAGTAGGCCTATAACTAGCCGTACCCGTGCGCTCCGCTGCACCCGTTAGACATAAATATAAAGTAATTACATAATTAAAATAGGACGTTTGATCCAGGGAACATTCGTGTTTGATAGAAGGATAAATCGTTTAATATGTTACTTAATTTAAATTGTATTCAAATAATTAAAATGCGAATATTTTTGTTCAGAGACTACTCATTTGATGCAATGACAATAACTTTAACATGTTTCTTAATTTTTATTACATGCAACCATAGTTTAATGAACATAGACATCATTTAGATTTAATGTGTATACTTTATTTTACTTGCTATATATTTCCATTGAATTATGGTAATAACTTAATTCTAACTCTTGTTTTCTACGTATTCAGTAACTGGCCCTTGGCCCACTATGGTTATGAACCCTTCAAATAACTTATATTATATTATATTATATTATATTATATTATATTATATTATATTATATTATATTATATTATATTATAAAGTATGTTGATAACGGATTTACTCCAATAAGTAAGTTTTTTAACTTGTTACGGGGGCTCTTGAATCTCAGGAGGAACAACTTTTACAACAGCGCAACATCATCTGCTTGGCTCATTACCCAATTTTTTTGCGTTGCATTTAATGCATACGTATTTTATGTATTTTAACGCGATTCAATTGAGCATAATTAAAATTTGGATTATAAAATAATGGAATGCTAATCTAACGCACTATTACTGCATATTAAATCAACACACTCTCGTTGTTCGTTAATTCTCTGAGATTAGAATGAAGTGTACATAAACATTATTTTAAGAAATACAGGAAACGAATATTCAGAATAGCCTATCAAGTTTTCTGTACATAAGAAGCTATTTTAATCTTACATGTCCTCAATTCACTCAGAAGTTACTGTAATAACATTACAGCATATGTCCATCTAGAGAAACTACATCTTCCAATGGTGAAATAATAATTAATTAGACAAATCGGTTAATTTAGTTCCGATGTTACTTCATACAAACACAGAAACATTCTCTGTAGGCTATCTCTCATAGCTTTCGATTGTTGTTGTCCAAGGCCCCTTATAGACGAAGTCATTTGTTTTTTATTTCATTACACGGCCTTAGATGGCAGTTATTTTAATTTTAAAACTCATTTATCTCATTAAATATCAGTCCTATCGAATTTTTCGAAGAATAAAACTTATCGAAATTATGTTTAAAGAAACTTTTGTTATGTAATATTTTTTACAAAAACCAATAATAAGCGAGATATTTCGATTTATTTAATTCAGGCCCCTTAAACCCCCCCTCTTAAATAATGTATTTTCACAGCCATACACCCTAAAATCTAAGTTACAACGAACTTAATTTATATTCCAATTTTCATCGAAATCCGTTCAGCCATTATCGCGTGAAAAGGTAACAAACATCCAGACAGACAGACAGACAGACAGACAGACAAACAAAAATTTCAAAAAAGCTATTTTCGGTTTCAGGGTGGTTAATTATATATGTTAGGACCAATTATTTTTGGAAAATCGAAAATTACCAAAAAAATTTCGGCTACAGATTTATTATTAGTATAGATTACAAATTACCTGATTAATATATTAATTAAATGAACAATTGTTATGAAGGAGTGTCATTTTCTTTAGATACAATGGACATGGCATTAGAAGATGAAGATGTAGATGTGGAAGTAGGATTTCGCACTTTATTTAGTACAATGGATTCATGCTTATCGATTTACGGGGAAACAATTGGCGATACTGACTAAACAAAATAACGACCATGCGATAAATTTATAGTGATAAATCGAGCTGCAGAAATTATCACGATATATGACTGTGATTGGTTGGAATTCAAAATTTCATTACACTTCATCGACCGAGAATGGAACGACATCATATTCACGAAATAGTAAAGAAGTTATAACTAGAGCTAGGAAGTTGGTACCAAGTCTGTTAAGTTGTGTCAGCTTGGACTATATCTCTACCGAGTGAAAAGTAATAGAGCGTCTCTCGGTGTCAGTGAAGCAGAACGACTAACATGTAATACCGGGTGGTAACCAAACATGTGCCCAATCGTCCAAAGTCTTAGAGCAGAGGTGGGCAATGAGAGAGTTCGCTCTTTGAGCTACCGGGATGAGTGCCTGAAAGAGACGAGAGCTGTTGACTTTGTGTTTGCTATTATGATTACTATTATTATTATTATTATCCAAAAATAATAACCTGGTAAAAGCCAGAGGAATCCTGGCGGAACTTGAAACTTCTTCATACCTGACATCACAGTATGCTCTTATTATCTCCCAGTTGACAGACTCAGAAATGGATCGGAAGGGTAATCCAGCTATTGACGAACAAAGTATTCGTATCACTTACACTACGGTATGATCAAGTGATGATGACAATACAAACCTCTTATACTAATAGATACTATGTGAAGTACATAGCCCAAATTTTATTTTAAGGAAAAGAAAGATGAATGCTTGTAACTGAAAAATATTCAATCGGATAAAACGTTGAATTATGGCACAGATTAAAACTGGGCTACTTATCTATAATACTCAAGAGCAAATACATATTGATCCGTTTGGGTATGGATAATATTAATTTATTACTGTAAAGCTATTATGATAGTATGAAAAATTTCTTGCTTTCTAAAAGATGGGAGTTTCCTTACAAGAATGAAAATCAACAATGCATGATGTGAAATGAAAATAATAGATGATTTAAAATGGTTGCTACAAAACAACAATGGGCACAATATGTTCTTTGGTATGCTGCAAATCTAAGTGTTAAACGAGTTCAAAGAGAATTTCGACGTGAATACGGTGTGCATAATATATCTAAATATGATTCCATAATGTTGTGGTTCTGTGTTAAAAAATAAATGGCTATATTTTATAGATGAAGCGACTTTTCATGTCAGCGGGAGAGTAAACACACGCAATTGTATATCTCCTACGATCTTGAAAAGTAAAGTCCAAAAGTTAACGTATGGTGTGGAGTGATCCGCAATAAAGTGTATGGACCATCCTTCTTTACAGAAAAGACAATACGCTATGGATCTAACTTCGATATGTTGTAGTTGTTTCTGTTACCACAACTCGAGGAAGACAATAATATGAACATTGTATTCCAGCAAGATAGTGCACCCCTCACTGGGCATGGGAGGTTCACCATTTTCAGTCGTATGTTGTGTGGTCGTGATGGATCAATTGCTTGGCCCCCAAACTCCCCAGATTTAAACTCCCGACTTCATGTGGAATTTTGTTAAAGAAACTATTCTCAGAAACTCAGGTACATTGATGATCTAAGGCAGTGGTCGTCAGCACTCGCTGAAATGGATAGAGTGCATAGAGGATAAGGAAATATGCTCCGTCGTGCACAAGGGATAGAGACACAGCATATCCGCCAGCAGCCACGAAAGCACGCTAGGGATGTCTTGTCCGCGGGTAAGAGACGCTAGTCCGAGCGTGCAGTGTTCTAATGACCGCTGATGGAAGGGTAAAATTACTCAAGCTTTCCAATAAATCACCCCTCTGATGTTACAACGGGTATGGACTAAATTGCATCACTGTTACGAGTTGTGTAGAGTACGGAATGGGGGTCATGTATAGTTCTGAGAAATCTCCCAAATTTGAATGTTGTATACACAAAGTTTCGATAATTGAAGTTCAGTAGTAGAGGAAGCGCAAAGAAAGCTTGCCCATTTGACTCATGCGCAGAGAACGATATTCGGGCCTCGTGCCGTCATGCTCGTTACAGGGCTGCTATGAATCACCTAATGCATTCGAAAGCGCGGTCTTGAACTGTTCGCATTTTGTAAAGTGTATTGTGCAGAGCGGGTAGAAGTCAACGTAAGCATTACATATTCTGCGTTTTATCCCTGATATCAGGAGTTTTATATAGTCCAAAGTGTGCTTGTTAAATAGCAGAGTTCTGTATAACATTCTATGTACTTAACAATGCTCCCCGTTTCGCTCTAAATGAGGAAATGCTAATAAAACGTTACACAGTCAAACTAGGGAATTATTTATAACGTTTATAAATTTATGAAAAACAAAACAGGCTCCGCTCGTAAAATAAGGAGTATATACATATTAAAATACATCGACCATAGTACCCTAGTTATCGGAACATTTTAATAAAATCACATACAGTAGTATTAGTGTTTTATTACAACGTCAAAATCAATTATTACACGATTACATATTTCTTATAACATCTTTGTCATTTCATTCAATGATTTTATATATAAAACAATTCGTTCTTCTGTATTTTCAACAATTACATATTTCTTATAACATCTTTGTCATTTCATTGATTGATTTTACATGTAAAAAATCGTGCTTCTGTATTTTCAACAATGTTATGTTTCTGCAACAAGGTTTAGGTTACGTTACATGCGCTGTGATGAATCTCACTCGAAACATCAAGCCAGCAGACGACTGAGAACTGTCGACAGTTTGCCAATCGAATCGAAGCGAGGTCGAGTGTACCCGAACGTTTCCGAAAGTTCGCGCAGCTTTCCGTGGGAAGCTCTTCTTGCGTCTACTCTAAATGTTTAACAGTGATTCTATTTTATCCATAACTAAACGGATCACCCTGTATATACCCGTAATAGACCTAAGGATATATTTTTTCTTTGATATACTTTTCTTTAGAAACAATAGCGACATTAGCACTTTCCTACTTTAAAGCTAGAGGAATTTCAGCCTCTGTTCGTAATTTTCTTTTCCGTAAGTCTTGACAGATTACTAATCTCTAAACTCTAGTGTTATCTCCGGCGTCATCTCAGGCAGGAAAGGAGAAATGTTTTCATCTCTGTGACACAAGCCGGGAGACACCGCGAATTTCAACAATGACAGAAAACCAGTTATGCCCTCCAGTATGAAGGGGCCGTTCTTGATTAGAAGTCATCTTAGCACAGAAATCTTGCGAGAAAAAGAGCTTGACAGTCTCGCCTCTTCTCATCCAAGCAAAGCTTCAGACTATCGCTCGTCATACCTAGCAAACGGAATTGTGTCTGAAAAACTTTCGTAGTAACTGCATGTAGTTGCCGTACATCCCAACTCTTCCGATTTTCGACTTTCGTAACAGTGCGTGTTCTGCTTGAATTTTATCTTTGAATTAAAAATTCAATTTTTTATGTATTCTACTTTATTTATTCAAAATTATACAGAGTGATGTATATAGAACTGACACATTTCTTTGTTTAATTATTCCGTTGGAAATTCATTCAATGATCCAATTTAAGCAGAATGTTCTGGAGTTTCGATTCCTTGTCACTAGATGCGCAGATGTTTATGTTTCATTCCTATTGTTGGCAGCACTGACCCAATTTTAGCACCAAATTAAGCAGAATATTCTGGAGTTTCGATTCCTTGTCACTAGATGCGCAGATGTTTATGTTTTATTCCTATTGTTGGCAGCTTTTTTCGACATTTTGTGTCAACGTGAAAATGCAGTACACATTAAATCAACGACTCTTCCTTGTGAAGTAATACTGGATTACGAATTCAATTACAGCTACTCAAAGGGCATACCAGAGAGAATTTTGTGTTCGCAATCCTCCCAAAAGGAACACAATACTGGGACTGGTAAACAAATTGGAAACAACTGGATCTCTGGTGAGTGAAAAGGGCAAGCATCGTTCATCTAGGCTTCCCACGGTTGTTGTTGACGTAAGAGCACGACTGGAGCAGTCACCCAAAAATCATTAAGACGTTTGTCGCAGGAGACAGGGTACACCTACTCAATATGTCAGAGAGCTGCGAAAAGTGCAGGCCTAAAGCAGGCAGGTTACGGTTGTTCATCAGCTACTGGAACCAGATAAGGATAAAAGATTGAATTATTGTCGTTGGTTTCAGACGTTCATTGTGCAAAATCCTGCCATATTGTCCATCACAAGGTTCACAGATGAAGCATGGTTACATTTATCCGGTTATGTGAACTCACAGAACTCACGCCATTGGGCCATCGAAAATCCACATCTCATCCATGAAGCACCTATGCACCCGGTAAAAATCGGAGTTTGTTGCGCAATATCCGCACAGAGAATAGTGGGGCCATTTTTTTTAACCAGACTGTGAACACTGCAGAGTACCGACTGATTTTCATGGAGTTTGTTGAGCAACTGGACGATGTAGAGCTGAGTCAAGGATATTTTCAGCAAGATGGCGCTACATGCCATACACCAAATGAATCCATGGAACTAATTGCAAGTTTATTTGACGACCGAATAATTTACAGGAACCTGTGGCCACCGAGATCTCCGGATTTGACAACGCCGGACTTCTTTCTATGGGGTTACTTAAAAGACAGGGTTTACGCTACACGTCCCCAGACATTGGACGATCTGAAGCACATCAAACAGGAGATTCAAGCTATTGACAACAGAGTCCTCCAACGAGTGGCCAGTAACATGGAACGACGTGTTGAGTTGTGCCTTATGTGCTATAGAGGTAAATAATCTCCCATAATTCCTCTACATTTTAGGTATAATAACTTGTCGCTAGCACAATTCGTTTTGAAACAATTAATGAAATAAATGTGTCAGTTCTATATAAATCACTCTGTAATAGGAACAAGCTAACTGCTAGTTTTTTATAAACAAACAATAGCTACTTATTAAATTTCTGCCCATCGGCTCGAATTCTATGCTTTTGTATTAGTATAGAGCAGTGTTCGGCAAGTTATGCAGTTGTGGCGTCAGAGCAAGTTCAGTCTAGATGAGCAGCTGAAGAGGACCACAGCAACTGCATAGAGGCAGGCTGGTGCAGTTAAGTACCGACTTGTGTAATTGGTAATTCGGGAAAATTCGTTTAAGTCCTGATTTAATTTATACATCGTAATTTGCCTGTATATTTAAACGAGTATGTCATGGTGGAGATATGGGAGTGTACTAATGAAAGTACGTTAACCTCTGTATAATTTTTATAAACATGAGAATAGAGAATATTTATTCTTATTTGTGGAGTACGAGGGTATGACAAAGGAGAAGAGTTTAATTTGTTGTGAGATACTTGAAAATGTTAGGGAGTTTAATTTACAGTATCATTATTCAGCATATTATGTCAATTAATATGACAAAATGAGTGACTTGATCGACAGGTAGGTCTACTACAACAATTGAGCCGTTCAGAGCAAAAGTGGTGTAAGTCAAAATTTGGTAATGAGGTTTAAAGTAGAAATTTTGTAAAATACAGCGGAAAGTAGCAATTAATGCGTCCTTCTTGCTATCCACTGACTACTAATAGTTGAAATAAATTGAATATTAATTGCTACTTTGCGCTGTATGTTATACAATGTTTACTTTATCCCTCATTACCCATTTTTGACTTACACCACTTCTGCCCTGATCGGCACAATTGAAAGACAAGCTGTTAAATATTGTGTTCCATTCTACTTTATGGTACCTTCTGTCATTTGGTTTTCTGTTCATAGAAATTCTACTCTCAATAAATAATCGAATAAAACAATCAAAATATCTGCCCGATTTTAAATTAATTTACAGTGCTATAAATATTACCGTGAATCACCAGATGAGCTGAGTATCACTGTAGCTTTCAATTGAAGTTTATCCACCCATCTTCGCTCACTCATAGCTCTGCATGCCGATGCGTCACAGAGCATTGATACTGCCAATCACTGGCTTAAAGTATTTATTTCTATATTTGTATGTTTGTAGTAGTTTCGGAGCCTCATTTATACATACGCGAACGCTTCTGAAGCTGCCTGTGTTATGAATTTATGTGTGCAGTCTGTATAGTTCTTCTGTGTTAAGACCATAATTTATGTGTTCAATTTGTATAGGTTTTTGTGTGATTAGTTTATGTGTGAGTTAGGACTATATAATTGTAAAATGTTTTGTGTGTTTAGTGTGGGTAGCTGTGTGTTCAGACTATAATTTATGTGTTCGGTCTGTATAATTTTTGTGGGTGTTTAGTTTCTGTAATTTATGTGTTCAGTCCGTATAATTTTTTGTGGGTGTTTAGTTTGTATATTATATGTGTTCAGTCTGTATAATTTTTTGTGGGTGTTTAGTTTGTATAATTTATGTGTTTAGTCTATATAATTTTTTGTGGATGTTTAGTTTGTGTAATTTATGTGTTCAGTCTGCATAATTTTTTGTGGGTGTTTAGTTTGTGTACTTTATGTGTTCAGTCTGTATAATTTTTGTGGGTGTTTAGTTTGTGTAATTTATGTGTTCAGTCTGTATAATTTTTTGTGGGTGTTTAGTTTGTATAATTTATGTGTTTAGTCTGTATAATTTTTTGTGGGTGTTTAGTTTGTGTAATTTATGTGTTCAGTCTGTATAATTTTTGTGGGTGTTTATTTTGTGTAATTTATGTGTTCAGTCTGTATAAATTTTTGTGCGTGTTTAGTTTGTGTAATTTATGTGTTCAGTCTGTATAATTTTTTGTGGGTGTTTAGTTTGTATATTTTATGTGTTCAGTCTGTATAATTTTTTGTGGGTGTTTAGTTTGTATAATTTATGTGTTTAGTCTGTATAATTTTTTGTGGATGTTTAGTTTGTGTAATTTATGTGTTCAGTCTGTATAATTTTTTGTGGGTGTTAAGTTTGTGTAATTTATGTGTTCAGTCTGTATAATTTTTTGTGGGTGTTTAGTTTGTGTAATTTATGTGTTCAGTCTGTATAATTTTTTGTGGGTGTTTAGTTTGTATAATTTATGTGTTTAGTCTGTATAATTTTTTTGGGTGTTTAGTTTGTTTAATTTATGTGTTCAGTCTGTATAATTTTTTGTGGGTGTTTAGTTTATGTAATTTATGTGTTTAGTCTGTATAATTTTTGTGGGTGTTCAGTTTGTATAATTTATGTGTTTAGTCTGTATAATTTTTTGTGGGTGTTTAGTTTGTGTAATTTATGTGTTCAGTCTGTATAATTTTTTGTGGGTGTTTAGTTTGTGTAATTTATGTGTTTAGTCTGTATAATTTTTTGTGGGTGTTTAGTTTGTGTAATTTATGTGTTCAGTCTGTATAGTTTTTCGTGTTTAGCTTATATAGTTTGTTTATATGTTTAGTTTGTAAGTATAGTGTAAGCTCTCTTGGACAGCCTCCCCAAGCATAGTAGACTTTCAGCTCACCCTGCACTCCTGTGGGAGGCCGTTGCCCTTATGGGATTTCAGGCTCTTCATATTTCATATTTCTATATTATTATTATAAAGGTGGTGAAGATCTGCGCAATTAAATACAATACCAAAAACGAGCCATACATTTTCCATAACATCCTATGTGGCATTTATAAATATTCATGACATTATGTCAAAGCGGCAAGAGACAAGAGACAGCCAACCCCCACCATAGGAGCAACACACCCCCACCCCTACCATCGACAACTGCACATCGCAGAGCCAAAATCAGCAGTGGTTCAAGAGACACTGAAGACGACGACAAATAGCGTCGAAACGGGCCGTCTGTCGAAGGTAAATACCTTTTTAACAATTTTAACACTTTTAACGTGTGACAGAGTAAATTTTATGTTTTTAACAAAATAATGCGTCTGGGATAGTTATGTAATATATATCTAATACTTTGAAATACGTTCATGGAAAAGAGAAAACTGTCTGGAAATCCTAATGTCAGGCACTGTTCACTTCTGTAGCCATGACTAGACTGCAACAGTACATTCACAGTCGCCAGTCTGATGTATTTCTGGGGGTTTCTTGATGGACTTTTCATCCTGCTGTGCCGAGTGTTCTTCCGCCCTCATGGCGATAAAAGCAAAAAGAGTCACTTTGTCCATTCCGCACAGATTCCCCATTTTCTTTTGTTTCCGGGCAAGTTGCTCTTCCTGCCTGGCCACTGAACGGCTGCCCCATATTGGTCAGTGTTTCAATCACGAACACATAAGATTTTCAGCGAACTGAAGTGCCTCTGCTTCAAAAATGTCATTTTACAACTGCTTCAAATTTAAACAACAAGGAATTAGCAAGCTATAGCCTAATACAACCATAATTATAAATGTCGCTTCCTATTAGGTCGAATTTTTTTATGTTTACTCGTCCTCAAAGATACAAAACATCCAATGTTCTGAAGCTTCGTATCATCAAACGAGCAGTTTATCATATTCCCTGCAGAATTCTGCACTGAAACATACATTAATCCCATATTTCATGCTTTGGAGAAAGCGCAGTTTGATTCTAGGCAACTCAATTGTACAAACGAGGACTTTTTCCATTGCTGGCGATGAAAAAGAAAAAGACCAGCAATTGAGAAACCTAATTTACACCATGTCTAAAAGTATACGAACATTTTCGTCTCACTCTATGCTATGTATTCAAATTAT
This sequence comes from Periplaneta americana, assembly GCF_040183065.1. Classification (NCBI taxonomy): domain Eukaryota; kingdom Metazoa; phylum Arthropoda; class Insecta; order Blattodea; family Blattidae; genus Periplaneta; species Periplaneta americana. Next base: position 56,703,575 of record NC_091122.1, read on the forward strand.
ATAATGAGGTAACTTAATCTACAGTGTTTCCTATCACGAAATATTTATTTCTGTAACATCAAAGTTTGCAAAAAATATATTCTTGCAATCTGGAATTTCGTATATAGGCCTAGTTTTAAATTTTCGTTCCGAGATATCATCCCATCCTTGTTAGTTTTTTTTTAATAGGGATATCCTGAACTAGCACCAACAGATAGCGCGCGTGCACTTTGAAGGAAGCGTTTTGCGTGTGCATTTGTTTTCCAATATATAACAATTGAGAATTTACATAGTGTATTAGTATATTAAATTCTCTTAAAAACGACTCAAAATGCCAAATTTTTGTTGTGTTCCTATATGTAAAAAAACAGGAACGCTTTTTGTTTTCAATCAGGTCCCGAAAGATTCTGAATATATGCTTTCAACCTTAATGGTATAACTAATTAAATTGCGCCTATTAAACAAAAATAACTACTTCAAATAAGGAATTGCTGGTTACAGTTTCATTTTGAAAGAGGGCAAAAAAAAATAATAAAAACATATGCAACCTCGACAGCAAGCTATGTTAGCTTATATTGTATGCAGTACTTGTAGGAGTCCCTGAAGTTTACGCCTGCATTTTACAATAGAACGATACTTGGCTTACAGTAAACGCTCGATGAACTGGGATGTTTATTATCTAGGACGATCCGTAGTGAAAGAAATGTATAGGCCTATAAATAATATAATCTATGTAACTTATTGAAACTATGTTTTAACTTCAAATCTTCAAAATCATTATACATAGTATTCAAAACTGCATGTCCTTAACCTACAAAACGCATGAATAAACGTGATACCACTGTGATCGTATTATATCATCCTATTAAAAATTTCATTTGTTCCTTCTGCAATTACAGAAAAAAGTACGAGGAATTCAAGCTCCACAGTCCCTTCCCTATAAAAGAAAATAAATTGGGGCCTTGGAGGCTGCTTATCCTGTTTATTGCTTACGGTAACTATTTACGGTAACAATACTTATGGTTAAAGAGCAATATTCACCTTCGACAAAGATCCTTCTTTTTTTAATTCAAGCACCTCGTTCTCAAAGTTCTCTTTTAGGTTCATGAACATTCAATTTACTCGTATCTATATTCTGCATACTGGAGATTTCCCCATCCATCTCTTAAGGGGAATAACTCAGTATTATAAAAGTTTACGCTATTATTTATTGTAAATTAAATTAGATTATGAGGTAAGAAAATACTGCATTATATTAAATAATACTCGGTTATACAACATAATTACAAATATAATTTTGACACGGACAGAAAACCTACAAGCGGTAGAACGTAATGAACTGTAGCATATGACATAATATAGCCCTGTGCCGCATGGAACGCTCCTGCCATCTAACGGTAAAACCTCGTATAAGATATCCCTATTACGTGTAGTCGTAACATATGGTTTATAAACGCCATTTCTTTCAATCGTTGAATACTGTGTGACGTCAGACAGTACTGAGCCAAATGTACTGTAGAAGCATTTGAGCTGAGAAGTCTTAAACTCTAACGATGAACGTCTAATATCAGAGATGCTATTTATTTAATCTTTGTGCAGTGAAAGTTTTCTAAATTGCAGCTCCGCGCGAAGGCCGGTGGGTCAACTGAAGCAGAAGGCGAGCTCTCCAGACTGAAGCCTCGGCGCTTTGCATGGCTCATCGGTTCCCGCTGACTCAAGTTTAACGCTACATTATCCCGACCACGATCCCGTAAAATTTCACCTACATAGATTTTCCGACTCTATTTTCCGTAAAGCAAATTGAACCTTCAAAACAAATGATGCAAACCTGCTGCACATTTTTACTTATGGACGCCATGCAGAATGTGAGAAAAAAATTTCCCAACTCAAGTGAAAGAAGCATTCACTCGACACTTATGGAGTGGGTTTAAGGAAAGTGCTTCTAGATTACTTTCTACAGAGCGGTCTTCATGCTGTGATCTGCTACATGAAAAGTACAGCTCATGCATTATGTCCAGACACTCCCCCACTCTCCTACAGAGCTGCGCACGATTTCGGATGAGTCTGCTTACGAGTTATAGGGGAATGGGTTAGTTTTTGCCTTGAACTCGGTAGACACACGCCCGACCTTCCCTTCTACTCCTACCCCCTCTACTGAAACGTTGTTACCCTACTGCGCATCGCGAGTGTCTTGACAAAATACACGAGCTGTATATTCAGCTGAGATGTTAAGGGTCCATCGCTGTGGAGTAACGGGTAGCATGCCTGACCTTGAAACGAACGGGCCCGGGTTCAAATCCTAGTTGGGACAAGTCATGGTGGAAACATAGTAAAGGTGTGGGACTGCGCATGCTGTTGCGATAGCGGCCGAGGCGTGTGACGTCATCTTTACTGCAGACAGCGATCGCGGCTCGTTGCGTTGAGTACATTTTCTTTAATAAATCTAACTAGACATTAATTACAATACATAATGAGTCATTGTGCAGTGTACGGTTGCAGTAATCATTATAGGAAAACCAGAGGCAGTAATATTAAATATTTTTCATTCCCGAAAGATAAAAATCTTCGTGAAAAATGGGAGAATTGTTGCAAACGCCAAGACCATCTACTAAAATCACGTAAGTTCATATTCTTTATATCTTGATATTGATAAAATAGTATGTTTCAATATAATTGTGAGTTGGTTCAGCTAACAGATACAAAGTTATAGACTGAAACAAATCATAAATATATTGAAACTTCTTAACTTATCGGATTCATAACAATGTCAATAAAGGATATTAAGTTTTCAGTATAGCCTAAAACCATACTATGCTTATTTATAAGAACTGACGCTAAATATAACACTCAATTATTATAATATCTATGTCTTTTCAGCACGTATATGCTCACAGCATTTTAAAGATGATGACTTTGATAAAACAATGCAGCAGAGACTGCTAAGCTATTCACCAGTTCGTGCACGGAAACTTAAACCTGATGCTATACCTACAATAAATATACCTGGCGGCAAACATTCAGCAAATGCGTCAACTAGAATGGAGCGACAAAATAAGAGAGTAAGGCGGAATATTGTGAGAGAGATTCTACAAGCCTCGATAAATGAGACACCAGAACCCGATGAGTAAGTATTTAACAATGGACTTTCAAATTGAGTTACTGAGGCAGAATAAAAGCGTGTGTATTTCTAGAGCTTATTACAATGAAAATATTTTTGTAAGATTTGTTATTTATAAGAATGCACAGATTAACACAAGTATGCGAAAATGTTAATATTGCATGCAGGGTCGAATCTAGCTACTTGGTGCCTCTAGGCAGAGAAAAATATTTCCGCCCCTTATTTCGCCCTATATGCGTCATTTGGATCAATTGAATTAGGCCTAATTGATTCCACGTTATTATTACTGTTTCTAATATCGGAAACGTCTGACTCAGATAAATCATACACTCCACTATTTTCGGTACCTACTGTACTGTTCGCCACATTATCACGCTCTGATGTGTCTGGATTCGAACTGGAACAAGCTGGCCGTGTTTGTTTTTTAAATAGCACATCTATTTTTGCACTTTTTTTTCTCAATTTTCTCTTTTTTATTGCCTTGTATTTCGCGAGTTTCCAGTATTGTTTAAACAACAATATTGTCAACTGTCCGAAGACAGGTCTGGACCCCACAAGTGATACCATCAAGGCATTACTCATAAGGCAAACTAGGCCAGGAGATAATGGAATAGGATGACCAGTTCCTTTCCCCCTCCATTGCATACATCGCTGACTAGCTACATCTACACTACAGCTACACTAATCAGATATCAGATGCAGTTCTTCCTCTGACACATATCGTCAAGTGAGATGTACTGTCTGCTAATAATAGATTTTCATATCAGCCAGAACTTCAATCAAAAGTGTTTTCGGTACTGAGAACCTCTTAGCTTTTTCCGACTGCCACTCATTATAATGAATATTAAAAAATAAATCACCTAGGTACAAAACAAGTGCACTCTTTACCGTTTTAAATGAAATTGCATTGCCAAGTGTTCAACTGCTACAATGGCTGGCGGTATTTTCTTTGAATTTAAGCTTGAATGGGCATTATTGAGTGTTGATACTGGCTACTCTTATTACAGAGTTAGCGGCGTCTCTAATCACAAAGCTTATGATTGCGAGCAATAAGATTTATCTTCCTAACGTTTCATAATATAAAACCAGTAAATTCTTTAATGTTATCACGTGAAAGGACATAACATTGAAAAAAGTGCTATGATCGCATTGTGACATTATTATTGAAAAACTGTCCTTTTTCCGTTGGCCGGCCGTTGATTAAATTTGAACTGATTGTTGCCAATGTTATTCATATCCTTTTCATTGTGCGTTTAAGTTCATGTACTCTTTAAAAGAGTTATGAATAAAATTTAAAAAACATATTAAAAATTAATAGTAATAGCTTACAGTCGCTCCCTCAAATCTGCCGTCCTAGGCAGCTGCTTAGTCTGCCGAGGCCTAAATACGCCCCTGATTGCATGTAGGTTAACTGTACCTATTAACTTTCTTTCACTTCAGCGCAACAGGAGTATCCAGCACTAAAATAACAATGGAAAATCGCGGAGCCATTGAGTCTACTGTCACAGAGGAATGCCAAATACTAATACAAAGAATTCAAGAATTAGAATTACTCTCTAGAAACCAGGATTAAGGAATTGACAGCTGCCAACAGGAAACATGAAGAAGACAAAAGAAAATTACATGAGGATGTAATTTCATTGAAAAACATTAGACAAACAGAAGTTAAATCTAAAGTGGCTGAAATTTTGAAACCATTTTTCACTATTGGGCAAATTGATGCTCTTTTGAATAAAAAGCGTAGGGTGAAATGGTCTGTAGAAGATTACGGTACTGCAATAACACTTCGAAACCTAAGTCCAAAAACATACCAATACTTAAGAACAAAATTAAATTACCCGTTACCTGATTTGTCAACTCTGAGAAAATGGGCAGTAAAACAATTATCGCTTGAGGAAGGTGTACTTCATGATGTCTTAAAATTAATGAAGGCGAGAGCTACAAATATGTCGGAGTTAGATCGTGTAACAGTATTAGCATTTGATGAAATGTATTTAAATGAGGAGGTTTCTTTTGACAGTAGGGAACAACAAATAATTGGACCTCATAAGTCAGTGCAGGTTGTTTTTGCACGTGGTTTGTTTGCAATGTGGAAGCAGCCCGTATACTATAAATATGATCAGACAATGACAAAAGAAATCCTAACAGACATAATTTGCCAGTTAGAAGGCAGTGGTTTTCAAGTTGTGGCCACAGTTAGCGATTTAGGTGGAAGTAACAGAAAATTGTGGCGTGATTTGAAAATTTCTACCAAACTAAATTGCAGTTTTCCTAATCCAAATGATTCAACTCGAGAAATATTTGTTTTTTCAGACGCTCCACATTTAATGAAATTACACAGGAATCACTTTCTAGATCATGGTTTCAACTTGAACGGATTGAACATTTCATCAGAAACAATTCATGAACTTTTACGTTCATCCTCGTCCTCTGATACAAAATTAGCTTACAAGTTAACTCCGTTACACTTAAGTGTCCGTGGTACCCAAAGACAAAAAGTTAGTTTGGCAGCACAATTATTTTCCAACAGAGTTGCAAAGGCTTTGAAATGGTGTGGTGAAAACGAGCTATTGAGATCAAATGAATGGAAAGAAACTTCAAAGGCAATAAAATTAACTAATGATTGGTTTGATTTATTTAATACCGTTTCTAAATTCGGTACCCACCGTGGGCTGCATAGTTACGGAATAAACCTTCAAGATCAGAATATTATACTCTCAGAAATGAATGACTTCATGACCACAGTTAAAGTAGGAGAAGCAAACAGGAAATTACCTTATCAGGAGGGGATTCTAATAAATAATAAATCATTAACATTGTTGTATGAGGCAATGAGGTACAAGTACAAAATTGAATACATCATCACAAGAAAACTTAACCAAGATCTGGTAGAAAACTTTTTTTCGGAAATTAGAAGCATGGGTAGAACAAACGATCATCCCTCTGCTTTAGATTTTAAACATAGACTGAAGTGGTACATACTAGGTCGAAATCCATTATCTCAGTTTTGTGAGAACAAAAACACCTCCGATTTGCTTTCGGAAGAAGAGGCATTAATAGTGGGTCCTAGTACAAGCCAATCAGAAGTCAATGATAATCTGCAGAAAGAACTATGTGCAACGGCAGAATTTCTTAAAGGCATTCTGAAACCGGTTAAATTTACCAACGATCGAGATCCTGAAGAAAATATAGGCCTCCCAGAAAAAATATATGAAATCTCTGCAAGACAGCGGATATCCCAGGAAGGATTAAAATATATTGCAGGATATGCTGCATCAAAACATATGGCGCAATACCCGAATCTTGGAATTCCCACAAAATTGTCAACTTCTGCTAATCAAAAAGACTGGATTACTACAGTGTCCCGTGGGAACTTAATTCTCCCTTCTAAAGATCTGCAATTGGTTGCCATGCTTGTTGACAGTATATTCTCAGATGTGCACGGAGATTCTGTTTCTCATGAGAAATTTATAATAAAAAAGACTGTAAATTTGGTTAATTCTGCCATGAAAAACGAAGCAGAAATCAGTTCTCCTCTTCCGCCAGAAGTAATTACGACATTGGTTAGAACAAGAACATTTATTAGAATTAAAGAAATTAATAAAATAATAAAAATGTCTGGAATTTCAAAGAGAAATATTATAAAGAAAATGAAAAAGATTGCATAAGAATAAGTATTTACTTAACAGAGTGGGATTTATAATGGTGAAATTATATTATGTCGTGTGTGGAATAGTAAGGTAAATAATGTAGTAGACTATATTATGTCTCCAATAGCCTGAATATATAAAAATATTTGTTTACTATAATGACAAATTATTCCAAGAAATTCATATACATATGTTAATGAAGGTTCAAAAGTATTTGAATTCATATACAAAATAATGTACGTTATAAATAACTGTATAGATCTAAGTATGTATATATTTATTACACATTGTATTGTAATTATTATAAAACCACGTGTATATTACAGAAGGCAATATTATTAATGACACACTGTCATATCACATTGTTTCTTGAAACTTGAGTTTAATATGTAATAGATCATAATTTTATTACGTTATCATTTCAAGGTAGTTCCTACTGTACTTGAATTCATGTGTAATATAATTTGTGTGATATATGGGCCTAATTTTGTGCATATTTGTAGCATAATGTATTATAATTATTATAAAAGTACGTGTATATTACAGAAGGCAATTATTAACGTTGCACTACCATATTACATTATTTTTTGACTCTTGAATTTAATTTATTGTTCACTATTTTATAATGTTATCACTTCAAGGTAGACCCTATTATAGCCTATACTGTCAATATTTACTGAATACACAAACTATGAGTTTTATTTATTCATTTAAATCTATGGACGCAGATCTAACCATCAACAATCTGTTATGTTGACTGTGTCATTCGAGTGTGGCCTGCAGTAAAGATGACGTCATGCGCAGACTGAACGAAAACACGCACAGCTTGTCCCACACCTCTACTATGTTTCCACCATGGGACAAGTTACCTGGTTGAGGTTTTTTCCGGGGTTTTCCCTCAACTGATTAAGACCAAATGCAGGGTAACTTTCGGCGGTGGATCCTGAACTCATTTCACTGTCATTGACACCATCTCATTCAGAAGCCAGAAAACCACAGAAATTGATAAAGCGTCATAAAATAATCAATTTAAAAAAGAGTATGTTGGGTTAGCTGACTATAATAATGTTCATTCAAAATTGAAGTTCTTGGTTGAGGCAATCATATCATCTCATTAGCTTACATTTTCTAGCTCATACTTAAAACTCTTCTCCTTTCACTACCACCACCTTTTCCCTTCTGAATCACTTCACTATAATAACTCTCCAATACCTCAAATACGACAGCCAGATTCAAAATGGGGATGGACGGTTGTAGGGGAATAATATTAGTTAGAAAAATTAAAATTTTGAGTTATAATTGTAGAGAAAGAAGAATATGATATGATCAAAAGATGTTTGAGATTTCTACGAACGGCGAAAACTAAGTCTAATTGGATGAAAGAATTAGAAAATAACGTAAGCAGTTTACAACTAAATTTTTATGGCAAGAAATTGGTGCAATTAATATCAATTTGATTGATAAAATTAAACATATGTATATAAATAAGGAACAGTAATTACAATGAAAAAGTTTTTGTTAAGAAATAAGACTGTTTGTACGTGGTATGGAGTATTATAGTATATAGGTATACTAAGCGATGCCACAGTGAGGTTGAAACTTTGGCTCATGTCTTGGGTTCATGCCCATTTGGCGGAACTCTTCGTAACAGCAGACATCACAAGATCAGGCCTGTAATTGCAATATGCCTTAAGTCCAATGGCTACACTCTATATGAAGGAGTCCATGGAATAGCGGATACCGGAAGTCATCGGCGTACTGATACTATAACATTTAAACCTGGAGAGACAAAAGGTTATATTCTGAATCCAACCATCAGATTCGAGACGCATCAGAATCGGCCCGAAAATGTTAAGCTAGAGAAAAGGACAATTTATGAACCAACTATCCCTTGTTACAAAACATCATATAAACTCAGGGATATGGAAGTCATCGGATTAATGGTGGGCGCTAGAGGGACCATAACAAAACAATTCGTGTCATTCTGTCATAAGTTTGGAGTCCCAACAACAACGGTTAAGGAAATTTCTATGATAGCTTTGAAGGGTTCTCTGCAGATTTTACGGCGACACTTGTATTTCAATTTAAATTACAGTTGAATTTTATCATTATATTTTTATCTGTATTTTTATTTCACTACAAATTTTCATTATGTGAAATATTTTCTACTGTAAATTTTACTTTACTGTAAACAAATTTCTTGTAAAACATTTTTAATATCATCGTAAATGTTACTGTATAATATTCTTTGTCTTTAGCAACGTCACCAAGTTGAGGAAGATTAAATATTAAATAGTAATAGTAAAATGTAGTTAAGAGTGGTTTCCTGGAAAACAGAAATGTAATAGGACCAACATTAAAGAATGATAGCCTATGTAAATTGTACATAATTTTGATGACAATAAATATACATACATATTTCTTTTCTGTTATTTATTCTTCACTGCTCTAAAAGTATAGATTTGTAGATTGACTTTAAGTTTGACGATACGTCTTGGACTTGTCAAAATAACATGAAAGTTACAATCAAATGTCACACGTAAATTCCTTCAAGAAGTAGAACACTGGTCTGTCTAGTAAAATCCGCACCTAATTTACTTGTCAATTGTTTCTGCATTTAGGAAACAGAAGAACTGACAATTTAGTACTTTGTACACGTTTTCCCTGTCACTAGTCAAAGTAGTCGTTTTAAGAAATAGGCCACTGGTGTCATTCTTCGAACACGTTGACGCCAACTGAACTTCCTTCTATTTGTTCACACAAACACTTCATATTTAATTCAACTCTTACTTCAACTTTTTTCTCTTAGATAAAATTCTACAGTCTGCTACATAGCTCTGAAATTTAATTCTATAAAACAATTAACCGTTCATTCTGCATAAGGGCAGATGTAGGTCCAAACTGATAAAAAAAATCACAATTTCTAAAATCTAGTCTAAAAATATTACATAGTGTTAAGAATCTCTTCACAAAATTTCACGGCTCAAATCTTAGTCTAAATGGATTTCGATCAAGAAGAGCCACAGTGATGTTCTAGAAAAAAAAAAGATTGGTGAGGAACTTGGACTAGAGAATGTTGTTCTTGTTGTGGGTCATAAGAGGCAAGAAAATTATTAGACATGTGACATGCATAGTCAAACTTTACGACTTGTTATCCGCAGTACCCAATTTTCAATGAAGAAACTATTGGAGATAAAGTAAAGAAATTTTGCACACTTTTTTATTATTGTATAAATCAAATTTCATTGCAGAAAATTTATTTTTAGGTGAATATTTAAAGAACATTATTTTGGTAAAGCAATGATATATTTTTTTAATACTACTACATTTTTTAAATTTATTTTGAAAAAAAAAGACAATTGAAGTTTTACAATTCTCTTTGCATGGATTTTTTTACATATGAGGCGTTCAGAAGTCAACATGATTAACTCCACTTTTGGTTATTTCAGAGTTTCTAAGTTGACAATGTATTAAATTGACCATATTTTCAGTGGTCAAAGTGATTAACTCCATAGATCAATAAAAAGCCCACAGAATGCAATATTATTCTTGACTACAACAGAGAATCAATTGTGTGTATTCAACTTTAACCTTGAATATCTCAAAATTTTTGGAAAAGGAGTTAATCATGTTGACTTCTGAACGCCTCATATAATGTAGAGTAAATGTGTACAAAATTTTAGAATCATATCTTTAATAGATCATGAGATAATGTTTCTTATATTTTGTGTTATCAGGTTAGATTAGATTGGTTCGTAATCAGGTTCCCTGACATGGTAATAGTGTCAGTCATTGTAAATATCTGTAGCAAAATTCAGAAGGATAGCTAACAAATTGTGGGATCAGTGATTAATTACATATAAAACTTGAGACTACGTCTCCTCTTAAGATAATGTGTATTGTTTCTGTCATTCGTAGTATTGCGTGAATAAATATCGTGGATATTGCTATTGATAAAACTGCTATGTCTACCTATACCTCACAGATTTGAAGTTTTATGGTTTAGAGACGCTGACTGTATAAAAATCACACTCATCCATTTTTCCAGAAGCTACGCTCGCACTGTCCGAATTCCCAAGCAACCAACAGCGCTCTTTCCTTTATCTTGTGACAATGGCTCGACACAGAGCAATATTGTTTAAACACAAGGCAGGAGAGAAGATTAATGGCAGTCAAGTGCAAAAATAAACATTTGTACCAGTCACTCGGTAGCAGCCAGATTTAAGGCCCGGGTTTTCTGTCTACCTTTTGTACTACACGAAACTAACGTTCTGCTAGCAGAATGGAAACGAACGATGTGGGCCACAAAATAAATGGGGTGAGAACTTGTACAATAGAGGATAGCAATATATAATACATACATACATACATACATACATACATAAATACAGTAGTGGCAAAAAAACCGGACCGACCCTTGTAGCTGATTTCAGAGCCTTGTTCACTCCAGAGCACGATAGACTGGTAACTAAGACTTTCGTGGTTCGGATCCTGCCTGTGAAGGGAACTTTTTTTGTTCTTTATTCAAATTTATTCCCAATACTTTTCGATTGCAGCGATATTTTACTACTTAATTAACTTATTATTCCCGGAACATGAATTTTACCAGAAATCGAAAAGTATTGGGAATAATTTTGAATAAGGAACAAAAAAGAGTTTCCTTCCCAGGCAGGATTCGAACCACGAAAGTCTTAGATAGATTAGAAGTGATCGTGCTTCATTCAATTTAGGATATTCCCTGTTATTATTATTAATATTATTATTATTATTATTATTATTATTATAAATTATTGTTAGTATTAATTATTAGTATTATTAATTGTATTTTTAATTAATAAGTTTATTAATGCCATTATTGAGTGCAATTAGTTACCACTGCCACCGAGTATATACCCATTGCAGTGTGAATAAATACAGAGTGCGTCAGAAAGAACGGATGGATTTCAAACTATCAATACGCAGCGAGGGGAGGGATAGAGTGAGGGGGACCACGACTGTTGGGTCAGCCAGAGAATGCAGTTTCAGTTGAGAACATGGTGTTGGTCTGGTGTACAACGTGCTTTCATCGCAGAGACATTTTTGAAAAATGAAGAGTCTGTGATCGTCACTCAGGACTCATTTCGACATCGGACGTCACGCTAGGATTCCAACTCGGGCGGCTTCATTTCGTACCACAGGTTCAACATTAAAGAAGAAATCACCTGGACGAACACGGAGCGCGTGTACTCCTGCAAATGTGGAGACAGACAGTAGGTTGTCCTGCCACCTCAACCATCAGCCCGCAAACATGCTATTGCACTGAGATTGTCGAGGTTACGATAAGATCTTTCTTTGGGACCACTTGAAGGCGTAAGTAACCACATACACTGGACGAACTGAAGAAATTGCGGCAATCCCACCAACTATGACTGTGAAAGTTACGGCGAACTTCAGAAAACGCCTCGATGCCTGTATCGAAAGCCAAGGATATCATATGGATGATGTTGTATACCGTAAATAAACTGCATGTATTGGTATATCTGTTGACAACAATATATTTTTGATTTGATGAATCCTTACAATTTTCTTGCCCTGTGAAATCCATCCGTTCTTTCTGACGCACCCTTTACATACATACCAGTCTATCGTGCTCTGGAGTGAACAAGGCTCTGAAATAGCTACAAGGGTCGGTCCGATTTTTTATTCCACTACTGTACAGTATAATATCCAGTTAACAGCTTTTGAGAGACAATTATTATGAAATTCTCTATTTTATGCACTTCAATATGAAAGGGGAAAGACAGTAAAATTAAAACACAACTTGAATAAGTTCATTTAAAAGACAATACAGATATAAATTATACGGTGAATAAATTTTATGAGTAATGAGATGAAAGATAAGCAATACGAGAAGGCGTGCTTGGACGCGAAAAACTGCGACGAGACAGAAAGGGACAATTCATCTTAATCTTGCTAACTTCACCAATTACCAAAGCAAATGAGCAAAGCGTAATATTGAAAAAGGACAGCTACAACAGCTGCAGATCAATATGAGAGGGTTTTATCGCGTAGAAATGTCAGAGTATGACATAACTGTTTAATTACATTATCCACGGATGGGATACTGGAGGAAGTAACACGACGACGAATTGTACGTTATGTTTAAGTTATACAGGGACATCATTTTATTTTTACTAACATTTTTAATATTAAACTGGCTATACATTTCTATTAACGATTGAAACAGGAAACACCGCTTGCTCCCCCTTCCACGACTGAAGTTCGATGATACTGGCGTAAAATACAAATCACTTTACTAGGTATAGGAGGGAAGAAAAGTAGTTCATCCATTTATGTAAACTACGAAATATAGCAATTTTGAGTTTGATAATTTTCATTAGGTTTTTGTTTAATCAAAATACAGTACTGTATTAACACTTAGTGTTTTTACTCACGAACTGAGCTATCCATTCGGTATATTGTACTGTTACAGCACATTAGGGTACAATATAGAGAATGAAGTTAAATTGAAAAATAATCATAATATGGATATTTAAACACATTTTTGAAAATGGTGGCCGTTCATTTCGATACAGGCTTCAGTTCTTTTGTGCATATTATCGCACTATAGACTATTGTACCTAATTCCAATTACCAGTTTCGTCCTTCGTACTAGTAACTCATGTTGAAATAATTCTGTACCTACCCTACAAAAGAGTACCTTACATACTGTAAATTCAGTCTTCACTTCTGGTCGATCCGAAAAGATAAAATTACTGAGAAATGCTATCTACTGCCCGTTCAAGTGGTTTTGTCGTAGGGTCGTAGAAAGTGGCCCTTTTATTTAAGTTATTTTAAACACTTGTATAATATTACGTAGACGTCCAATTCCTAACAGAAATTATGTTTCCAGCAAAAGAGCTAAGATAGCCCAGCTACTAGATTTTACAGAGGGGCGAACAGAAGCAGGTGGGGGAAACCGGGATGCGACATAGGCAAACGGACGACAGTACCTGTGCGAAAATATGATTCAATATTGAAAGCTCTTTCGTCACTGGAAAACGTGAATATATTTCTGGAACGTACTATACTCACTAACTCAGTACTGCTTACGCGCCCTCGGCTCTGTGTGGTGAACGGTTGGAAGTTTACTAGTAGAGGAGGTGGGAGTGAAGTACATTCAAAAACTCAGGTACAATAAAAATTGAAGTAAAAATAAAATGATGTCCCTGTAGATGATTAGGGACTGGCATTCGAATGACTGAATTCTAGGCTAGTCACGCTGAATTTGGCGGTGAAATTCCGACACATTTATGCAGAATTTGTTGTGAAGAAATACTTCGATATGAACATTTTGTCACCTCTTCCTATTACTCAGTAACACTTAATTCTCCATCATCCTCACCTTCAGCATCATGAATAATTATTTCATCATCATCATCATCATCATCATCATCGTCGTCGTCGTCGTCGTCGTAGTCACGTTGCGAGAATAATCATTGTCGTCTACTGATGCGAAAAGACAATGGTGTGCTGTTAACAATGGAAGGCACTTTCAATTCGAATGGTATTGATAAATTATGATTAGGGGTCGGATGTTGATGAAAAGTCATCTTATTTTTCACATTAGGACGATGCCTATTAATATAGAAATCCTTTTTATGTTGATATCAACGTATAAAATTATGAGACACACACCCCAATGAAATTCTCAACATACAATCAATTTCAAAACACACACACTCTTTGACTCTACATTACACCACACGAACACACCCTCACAGGCAACAAAACAAGAGGCGCCAAGACCAACAACGACCAGTTCTGAGGATGACTCATAAAAGGTCGAAACATGTAAACAAGGTACGTGAGAATTTAACACAAGAAAGTCTTGTCATACATATATATATATATATTCCGAAGTGATACAGTGTTATAAGTTGTGTAATCAAGATGTATAAAATTAATTTCGTATATTACATTTTTTGTATTTTTGACGTTTTTTAACTAATAGGTCATTTGTACATGTTTCCGGCATTTTTTGTTCATTTTTAACATCTTGAACTTTTAGATCATTTTGAATGCATTTTACTTCTCTCTTTACATAAAGGCCTGTTAAATCTTTTTCTAAGCAAACAGATAGGTAGTTGGCCCTACTAGTAATTACCTACTAAATAGGTGAATAACAGTTAAGTTTGAGTTTTATAGACAGTATTTTAACACAAAGATTGCAAGAATGTATGCTGCGCCCACAATTTGTTTTGTCACTACTTCCCCATCTGGAAGGTCTAGTAACAAAAGTGAAGAACGGAAGGAAGAGGAGCCGGAGAATGAAGGCACTGACATGGACCATTCCTGATTGAAACACATTGTAAACCCTCATTAAAATCTATAGTTTTCCCTTAAAATTTTCTTTTATCTTATTCAAATTCCAGGAAGTTGCCTGCTCTCTCCGTCATTTGCAGGGCAGTCATTGAAACAAGGTGACTAATTTTTAAGTAGGCTAATTATGGTGCGAGTGCGGTGAATAATATTTAAATGTCATTTTCTTTTAATCTTATATAATTTTTCCATTAGTTTAAGGGCATTTTAGTAATCATTTTAAGTAGATTTTTATATCATCAACATCCACTCCCTAATGATGATATTTGTGATATTGTGTTGTCATGGGAGGGGTGTATATTTGAAGTATGTAATGCCAAAAACAACCTAAATAAATTTAGACTGAAAACAGTAAATATTTTGCCATTACTTTTCGAATACCCTAGTATTTAAGACAACATGATACAACTGGAAATTACAATACAGTTATCTTTCTACTTGCTCAGTGTTAAACTTGATAGCTACTTTCCCTAATGCTAGATTTGATATTTGGTAAATGTTCAAATATATTATTGCTTATGTTCATCAGCTAGCTTACCCTGTGTTTATCTGTTATGAAGTTCATGTTTGAAAATGAAGATTCACAAATATAACTTCAAGAAGAAACCTGCTTAGACAGAGTGAAATTTAAATTTTGGATGGAAAAGCAACAACAGTTGTAAAAATTCGAAATATATATAAATAATATTCGTGATTACTAAATCTACTTGAGCGATCTACCGATAGATTCCGATCGTCGTGTTGTCAGCTCATGTTCTAGCCTTTCCATTAACAGAATGCCAGTTTGACAGTAGTATTTGACCCAATATATAAAGTCTTGATAAATGGAAATCTTCAACCTTTTCTTTTAACTTCCTTGGTTAAAACGTTAAAACAATAGGTACTTACTCTACACGGCTATACCTGTATACAGTGTATCCGGCTTGAACATATAATAAAACAGAAATTTATTACTCGAAACCTAATTAAGATATTTGCATACGGGTTTTCCTACATGAACAGCAACTCATAATGTTCTTTTCTACAAAAAAAAAAAAAAATGTTTTTCACGGCACCTCGATATGAGCACCATTAGTGGCACTACAGATGGTCAGCCTATACTCAATCTCCGCTTACGTGTTTGACAGGCGTAACACTTCCGGCAGCTGCGTTGACGGTTTTTCCCGCGAAGAAGAACGGTCCTATGACTCTGTCTTTCATTAGTGCTCATCACACATTCACTTTGGGAGAATCACGTTGGTATGTATGCGCCGCATAGTGTTTTTCCGTGCCCCTAATTCTACAATTGAGGAGCATAGTATCCTAGATCATTATATACTCAGATTGCTCGGCGTTATAGGTTTTGACGGTAACAACTTTTGTCAGGTTTACTATGCTGCCATCTAGTTGTTACATAAAGAGTCACGTCATAACTCCCATTTGAATTACATCAGCGACTGTACTGCCATCTCGTGTTCGTTTACGGCGGACGGGTGGCGATCCTAGCGGTTGTTCTCTTCAAAGTGCAACCGATTTTAACACAGGAACGAGGAATCTATATGTGATCTGGGATAGTATCAAAGTTAGACAACTCCATTTTTTGCGATTTCGAGATATTAATTGTTTCTCATAGAATTTTGTGTGCTGAATGTGACTCTGGAACTGTTTAGATTCAAAAACGGGCAGAACAGAGCGAAATTAGCACATAATTGTGCGCTCTAAAATCAAAATATAGACAATTCCATTGTGGCTTGGTTTCAAATTAGAACAATTCCTTCAGTAGCCAATCAGAAACCCACATTCGTACCACCTTTTCCCATCACGCATCGCGAATCCAACATGGCTGATTGTTTATATAACCGGTTTGTGGATGAATAAGTATTGTTTTACGTAAGTTTGCTTTGAAACCGAGTTAGAAGAGACTTAGATCCAGAAGTAAATAATTTCACTTTAAATATGGCTTCGTTTGGTTTCAAAAACAGACAACTCCATGACTTAGTTTCAGAGATGGACAACTCCACTTTTTAAATTTAAATTTCGACCTTAAAATTAATTTTAATCACATTTTGAGACTGAAAAAAATATTTCTATGACCTATGAGAATGTTAAAATAAAAGCTGTACTTATAACGATAACATTGGTTTCCAAGCATCTAGTTTTTCGTCTTTTCTGTATTAAAAAAAAAGTGGAGTTGTTCAACTTTGATACCAAACTCCTAAATTGTACTTGTGCACTTTCCCGGACACATGGAACGTCGCCTGGTATGAAAAGCAGATTCCATACGCATCATTTCCTTCAATTTATTGGAAGATGAATGCTTTGAATTCTCTCCGGCGTGGCTTGTCCTCAGATCTGATTTCCTGCCATAATTGATGCATCGTTTACAACGCAGATATGCGCATGCTCAAGCATTATGACGTCATGCAACCCATGCGCAGCTTACAGTGCATTCCGAACAACAATGGACAACAATGACGTCACGCTGCAGCGAAATAGGAACAAAACTGCTGGAGGGTTCGATGGCTATCATGGCGGCTGTACAAGTTGTTGTCTGTGCTACATTAACAAGATTTTGCGAAATTTCCGTATTGTCATCTCGATCAAAGAAAAGAGAGCATAAATAATTTATTTCTTGAACCGGTAGTAATAACTAGTCCGTTGTCATGTTCGCTCACAAGCCATTAACATATTGTTTTAACATATTGTTTTTACAGCAGAACTAAAGCAGAACACACCGCCATGACACAACGGTGCACAATGTCATTCGTCTGCTAATTCGCGCCCTATACAAGAACCAATCAAATTCACTGATAACGGCCTATGGAGACTGCCATCACCTCTGCAAGCTGATGGAACCGGTACGACACCGGTGGAGAATCAGTGACGTCATCGTTGAAATTTGGAACACCGTGATGCCATCAGATTGCTCAGCTCTGAGATTCGGAATACGGTCATACATTTTGAATCGCTGTTTATGTAGGAAAACGCGTATGGAAATATATTAATAAGTTTTCGAGTAATGCATTTCTGATTTATTTTATGTTCAAGCTGGACACTCTGTATATTTATTTTATTTTAGTAGGATATTTTACGACGCGTCTGAATGAGATGGAGGTTATAATTCAACAAATCATTCATTACAAGTTGGAAATTGTACGGAGTTGATTTATTTTGCATGCATGTATATACATATCACACCCACTGCAGTAGCTGAGTGGTCACACTGCCAGCCTGTCAAGCAGACGGCTCGGGTTCGTGTCCCGGTCAGATCAGGTTCATTGAAAAATCCATAGTGATACTTGTGATGGACAAGGTCGCAGTTGGGGTTTTACTTGGGGTTCTCCGGTTTTTCTTATATTTGGCATCTACATCATTCCGTCAACATTTCTCCATTTCTATAGCATTCCCCGATCGCCGGCTGGCGAATCACGGAGGGGACTGGCCTAGGAACGAAGGGGTTATCTGCTCAAAACTTGCGTACGCAGCGTACCTTAGTGTAGTCAGCCAGTGTGGATTTGGAATGCGCCTAGCTTGAGGGTTAGCGCAATAGGTCGTAACAGATCGCAGTGCTGGGCCATAGTGCTGCCTTCCGTAAATTTCATTCCATTCCTTACATATCACAAGAATGACACAATCTTCATCTAGTTCAGAATGTCTCTCTTAAATGACGAAGAACGTCCGGCAGACTATAAGAAAGAAGAAACGAATTATGATCTTGGAAGGGACAGACTGGAGGTGGCAAGTGAATTTAAAATCTGGTGCTCCTCTCCGAATCCTATCTCGCGTCCATAAATCACAGCTGAGTTTCACCGAAGTTCTTATATACTGACACAATTGTAATTGCGAGATTATTCTTTTTAATCCGGAGGAGGCACACAATTCTTCGTTTCAGTAAGAATAGCTGAACTAATGAATACAGTTGACTCTTTGTTCCTCGGGAGGGTTATCGTTACGGCAGGGAACAGCGTTGTGCCTCTTCTTGGTCCTCAAAGATTGCAACTTAATTAAAATAATGAAACGAATCCTCATCTTGATTCGAAGTCCGGGTTCCTTCTTCATTGTCTTCTTTTTCTCCAGGGCCGCCTAGAATCGATCTTAAGGCATTAAGGACCATCAATTTCCTACCGGTCTACAGCATTAAATAGTTAACTCAGTGGCAAGTATCAAATTTCATAACTTGACTGGTTTATTTGGCTTCAATTTGAACATTCGTTTTGCCATAGCAGACTGTCCAAATGAGAAAAAATACGATACAAATTTAAATATAATACAATAGTGTAATTGAACGAGTTACATGAGCTGCTTGTCTATGCGGATGACGTGAATATGTTAGGAGAAAATCCACAAACGATTAGGGAAAACACGAGAATTTTACTGGAAGCAAGTAAAGAGATAGGTTTGGAAGTAAATCCCGAAAAGACAAAGTATATGTTTATGTCTCGTGACCAGAATATTGTATGAAATGGAAATATAAAAATTAGAAATTTATCTTTTGAAGAGGTGGAGAAGTTCAAATATGTTGGAGCAACATTAACAAATATAAATGACACTCGGGATGAAATTAAACACAGAACAAATATGGGAAATGCCTGTTATTATTCGGTTGAGAAGCTTTTATCATCCAGGCTGCTGTCAAAAATCTGAAAGTTAGTATTTATAAAACAGTTATATTACCGGTTCTTCTGTATGGTTGTGAAACTTGGACTCTCACTTTGAGAGAGGAACATAGGTTGAGAATAAGGTGCTTAGGAAAATATTTGGGGCTAAGAGAGACGAAGTTACAGGAGAATAGAGAAAGTTACAAAACACAGAATTGCACGCATTGTATTCTTCACCTGACATAATAAGAAACATTAAATCCAGACTTTTGAGATGGACAGGGCATGTAGCACGTATGGGCGAATCCAGAAATGCATATAGAGTGTTAGTTGGGAGGCCGGAGGGAAAAAGGCCTTTAGGGAGGCCGAGACATAGATGGGAGGATAATATTAAAATGGATTTAAGGGAGGTGGGATATGATGATAGAGAATGGATTAATCTTGCTGAGGACAGGGACCAATGGCGGGCTTATGTGAGGGCGGCAATGAACCTCCGGGTTCCTTAAAAGCCAGTAAGTAATATAATAGTGTAACAGTGACAAAGGTTAAATTTGCTAACACATGAAAATGAGAAAAATTATAACAGTACTATAAATTTGGTCTTCAGTTATACTATAAAGATGGTTGTTTAATATTTTAATTGAGTCTTCAAAGCAAGAAGCTAAACAGCTTTGCTTTGAAATGGCAAAATTTTCAATGAAATTTAAAAACTCTCTTGGAATGTTGCCACGGCTTCCAGTCATCAATCCAATGACGGAGAAGTTGTGGATGTTACATTTTTTGTTGGTTCATATACAGTATAGGGTGATTGACGAGGATTTACCTTCACTTACGGAGCTTATTTCCGAAGACATTCTGAGTAAAAAATGTCATATAAACATTCGTCCTAATCTCAATATTTTCAGAGCTAGGTACACTAATTTGAATTTGTTTGTAAAGTACTATTATTCTTGAGTTTTAAGGGTAAAAGAATATTACAGATAAAGAATGAACTATTCAGGAGTATCATTTCTTAAATTAGCTGGTATTCTGAAGCTAAAAATGTGCTGTGAATTCCATAGTTGCTTCGTACATTTTTTTTTTCGATTTTTAACTACAAAATTACATTTTCTTGCGCATTTATCACAACAATTGTTACAATTCACAACGCTCTTGTAAATTCTTCAAGATTCTACATTATGATGCACAATTAAACTGTACAGAATCCAAGTTCCTTAAGTTGTATGATTTGTAACAATTTTTGCCATAAGTGCGTAAGAATGATGTAATTTTTATTTCAAAATTGAAAAAAAAAAATCCCTCAATTTCATCGCGCGCACCTAAATCGGTAGGAAGAGGTAATGAGGGGAAATCAATCCGCGAGTTACAATTTTACATCTCTGGTGTAATATTATGTACTCGTAGCTAATCGGCGATGTAACCAATGAAGGGGGGGAGGAAATGGCCACCATAACCCATTATATCCTGGCTTAGTTGCCTCATAAGTGGTGCCTTCTTGATATCACTTGTGAGGTTCAGACCTGTCTTCGGACAGTTGACTTAACAACAATACACCACTCTCTTAAATAGACTCAGCATATTGTTAAAGTTAATATTGAGTAAATTAGGAAGTATATAATTCATATATTTTCTCCAATATTTATAGCCACCAATATTCATCCCATATGATTGATTGAAGAATATGTTAAGATTTTTCGGATTGACAATTAAATCATTGACTTTCCCAAAACACGCTATGAAATGTTTCATAGAAAACCATTTTTATCTCGAAAGAAAACAAGAACGAGTAAAATTGTGTTAAACTTTTTATTTAAAATATCTCAAATATTAACCTCCTCAAATTAATAACATTACTAACAGTTCATTATCTATGATGCTATGATGTTAGGAACATTGTAACAATATCAATGGAGAATTTTCCCTTCCTATTCACATCTGAAAACATGGAATCATTGGGAACGTCTCTGTACTTATGGTTTTTAAGAAACCCGAAGGTTCACTGCCGCCCTCACATAAGCCCGCCATCGGTCGCTATCCTGAGGAAGATTAATCCAGTCTCTGTCATCATATTCCATCTCCCTCAAATCCATTTTAATATTATCCTCCTATCAACGTCTCGGCCTCTCCAAAAGTCTTTTTCCCTCCGGCGTCCCAAATAACACTCTATATGCATAGCTGTGGTCATGCCAGAAAATCAGTCCCATTCCGAGGCTTATTTTGAGGTTTAGTAACAACTGATTTTACGGTGATGGATTATTAGCCCTTCGCCCAACCTCCAAGCTGGAGGACCACCCTTTATCGTCTGTCCGCGACTGCTTATTCAATATATTCGCAGCTACCCTCCATATCTGGAGGCCGTGTCCTCTATCCGCAACCTGAGGACGCGCCATGTCGTGGTGATAGGGATCCACAATAAATGGGTACAGGAGCACACGTTCCATAATTCTGTTTAGTCCCTATATACAGTTTAAGTTCTGAAATATCGGCGTGACTTGGAGGAACCCTGTATATGGGCTAATTACTAGAGATCAACAAAACTAACTGCCTCTCTCGCTCGCTGTGTTCGTTGAATTTGTCTTTCGAGTCTCGATCATCATTCTAGAAATAGCATTTGGTCGGCGTGGAAAGATTTCGTAACTTTGAATAACACACATCATTGAAATAAATAACATTAAAAATGTTTAAATGAGACAAAAAGACAAAATGTTCTTGTTCTATTACATGATATTACCTATGGTTATATAAAAATAAAAAAAAAACAATTCTCAAATAAATCTGCATTTCTAAGAAACATAAAACATAACATTAATATATTTTTAATTGAGATTGTACATTTAATCTTAAACACATGAAAAGGAAATTCCTAGCCTTTTAATAAGGGCCTAGTAATTAAATAAAGACTGGGAAACGGATTATTATACACTGAAAGGTTGAGATGATGTTTCAAACAGGCTACTTGATTGTTGATACATATAACAGTTGTCAAAGTAGGTAAAAGTTGAGTCAGGTATAAACAACTGTGGCGATTCAAGGCTGCTTGACTTAGAGACTTCGGGAGTCATTCGAGTCTTGGAACACTCACAACCAGTCTTTACGTCAAAGATGCGACATAATACAACAATGTCGTGCGGGTTTTCGACTTTGCGGGCGCTGTTAGTCTCGCTTTCTAGATCGTTGTTCATCTCTACTAATTACCTAATTCCGTGGGACTTATAAAATAAATTTTTGAGTCCGTTGCTTTAAATTTGATGATCAGTTTGTGAAACGCATACTTACACAAATAAAAAAAAAATATTCACAGCTGTGAGCGTATTTCAAAAGATGGCAGTATGGTTCTGTGCAGTGCAGTGGAATTATTCGTTAAACTCCTCTTTGTTTATTTTTGGAACAGCAGCTATTCCGATTCTGTTTCAACGGCTCAACTCTTTCAGCATTCAACATAATTCGCTTCAGTTAACTTGACGTCTCATCTCGCCGTCTATTTCATTACGTCTAAACTTAATACCGTGTCTCTCACTGCCAGTCTGTTCTCATTTATTTTATGCACTGCAAGCTAATATCTTCTCTAAATTCCTGTTCAATTTATCTGCAATCTTGTTAGAGTGTCTTTGCCTCGTTCAGATTCCTGAGCTCACTCCTATCCGTGCACGAAAATTAAAATAAAATTACTAATGCGCTATACACAAAAAGTACACTGAGTACCGTACTGGAATATCTGATGAAGTAGATTGATTACATCGCTTAGGCCTATAATCTATTGCTCACAAGAGAGTTTCACTGGATAGACATGAATGTACAGTCAATGACATGATACATTACGGAAGAAAAGCTCGCCCAGTGTTTTACATTCCTGGAATAATCATTTTAAAGCAATTGAATTATGATTGCTTTGTTATTGTAATTATAATTATCGTGACCATAATAATAGTAATATGAGTAAGTAATAATAACAAGTATTATTATTATTATTATTATTATTATTATTATTATCATCATCATCATCATCATTTTATGAAGAATTTCCTGTAATAACACAGGTTTCCTTAACCAAAAGACAAACTTCTTCCTTCACTTCTATCGAACTAGCCATTTTTCATCTGTGAGATTTCTTTC
Source organism: Periplaneta americana (assembly GCF_040183065.1). Classification (NCBI taxonomy): domain Eukaryota; kingdom Metazoa; phylum Arthropoda; class Insecta; order Blattodea; family Blattidae; genus Periplaneta; species Periplaneta americana. The sequence goes on from NC_091122.1 coordinate 56,727,373, forward strand.
GTGCCTAATCTTCATTTCCTTTACCCATGTGGGTTTTGGTTTACCTCTCTTCCTTCTTCCTTACAAATTAGGCCTTCTCTGTTTAATGTATTTTCTCTTCTCATAACTTACCCGTACCATCTTAGCTGTATTTCTCCTATTATTTTATTATTTTTATTTTATGCGGTGAAGATGTCATGTAACCTTTCTTGCAGAACGGTCAGTCCCAGGTAGAGCATTCAACAAAACCTGTTGCCGCCACCCAGGCTGTGACGAGATTGAAACACCAGGACATGTGTTGGGTTTCTAACAACCGTCAAAAGATTTTTTTATTTTATTCGGTTATTTTATGACGCTGTATCAACATCTAGGTTATTTAGCGTCTGAATGAAATTAAGGTGATAATGCCGGTGAAATGAGTCCGGGGTCCAGCACCGAAAGTTACCCAGCATTTTCTCGTATTGGGTTGAGGGAAAACCTCGGAAAAAACCTCAACCAGGTAACTTGTCCCGACCGGGATTCGAACCCGGGCCACCTGGTTTCGCGGCCAGACGCGCTGACCGTTACTCCACAGGTGTGGACCCGTCAAAAGATTATTACAGTCATTTTATGATGTAGGTTTGAAACCAATTTGTCCTAAGTAAAAAAAAAAAGACTTACAAAAATTAACAAACAAAATTTCATTTCAACTATAGACTACTAACCAAATATTACTTCATAGGCCTTTTTTAAATGTGAAAACCACAATCGTTCCCTACACATCACACATTAGATTTCCCTCTTCATTTGGGGAATTCACAATTAACTTTCACGTTCCCGGGCTCTGGCAAGCTTCTTGTTAATTGTGAATAGCCACATTTAAATAGATTTATTTTAACAATATTTTCGTTCTCGTTGTCGTTTCCGTTCCCGGTTTATTTTGTACCAGCCTTTATTCAGCCCATGCTGGAATGGAACCCACGCCCGAGAGCACTTCCGGACTAGTAGCTTGAGCTACACCGATGTTTAAACCGAAACGAATCCTGTATGTGTTTCTGAAACAACATGCTTGTCCGATTACGAACGTGGTATAGGAATAGCCCATGCATTTCGTATTTTACATAAATAGGCTACATCTGTAGTTACGTCGTAATATTCGCAAACCTACCCTGAAACTGGAGCTGTGAGTAACCAAAGAATTTTAAATTGCATTTTTAATCTTTTATTTTATTTATCGTTTATGCATATAACTTCATCATACTGCAGCCACAGTAATACGTTTTATGTTTGGCTCTATTCAACTTCGTTTGCTAATTCCAAGTAATTTTCCCAATATGTTCCCTTTTATTGTCTCTATAGTCTGTCAAGTTTTTAAATATTGATTCAGCACTTCATCGAATTGTTGTTTCAAACTGGACTCGTGTATTTTCAATCCGCTGTGAACGTATTGTCTTCACTGCTTCATATGTCTGTATGGGCTACATACAAGTGTTTCCCATTCATCATTGGAATGCTCAGTGTTTTCTCTCTGGTATTTATCTGCCAAAACATTATTACCAACATAATATAATTCTGTGTATGATATTAATTTCGTTCCAGCCTTTTCAGTACAATGTGAACACTTTTTACTATAACAAGAACGTATCGATCGTTAAATATTTACGGTTTTATAATTGATTCAACGTTTTGAAATGAATTTAATGACAAGTTATTAGTTACATTTTATTTTTCTTTGTTTCTTTATGTTTCTCGTGATACGTGTCAGGTCCTAACGGAGTATTACACGTCCCTTTTCACATTTAAATAATTATGGTTACTCAAAATTGGTTTAATTTTACTCATACACAGAATATTAAAAAGTATCCAATATTTTAGGAGGTGCTAGTATGCATCAAAATAAGAAAATAATGTTTAATAAACATGAGTCACATACTTTCTGAGACCTGAACACTTGGTCATAAGAGGTGCTCAATGTTACGTCCATTCATGGCAATCCATTTCTCTGCCCTTCGGCTTAAGGAATCAAGAACTAATTGAAATTTGTTTTAATACGTTAATAAGAACGACCTGATAACGAGCTCCACTTAATCTCTGTGATAGCACGTATGGCCCTTAATCTATCGCCAAGAACGCCTGTCCATAAAGTTTATTGAGAATCGGTGCTGATGCCTTGTTTCTTCAACTGCATGGGGATTTTCATTAGCCTACACATGCTGATTACGAAAATTTACAACACCAACTCTGCTGAAACCCGCTCATATCCGCAATCAGAATTTTGTTTTCAGTATTCCTTGTGACGTATCATTATTCCATGCTAGGGGTGTCAACTACGGTATGATTATCTGGTAGTCTGCTGTATTGTAGGGCACTAAATGTAAATAAAAACTTGCTACAGTCTTAATTATAATTATTGCAAAAGATTACTTCATTATATCTATAGCAATGAATAACATAATCTTGCTAATACAGGAACCACACGGTCGATTCCTAAGGAATAGAAAGTTTACTATGAAGGAAAATCATATTCACATTACCAGGGTGCAAACTTGAACGTCTCTCGTTGAGTACAAACCTTGCTATATTCAAAATGCGTTCCTGGTTGCGCTTGTGGCTGGCACTAACAGAATTTTCTTAGCCACATGTGCTAGGTTGGGAAATGCCGTTTCGTGTGTCTTCAACGACGTATCCAAATTTGCGGCTACCGAACGGTAAACATTAATGTCTCTGTTGATTATGGAGGACGTTTGTTTACTCTTGTTAGAAGAATTTAAATGTCAATAAACATGAACAGCAATTGAGAACCATGCAATGCAGGTAAAGCTGTGAGCCTGCGAGTTAAACCAAGACCGTCTCCAATACTCAGACCTTAATGTAAGTATCGATAGTGGCAAAAATGGCGCCGGTAGCGGTCCAATCATGATTACCACGTGATTTTGTTATGATGTTTTCGTGTGTTAATTAAGTCGTGAAATAGGCCGTTCATGTCATGTACCGGGTTGTAATTCTAACAGTGGATCTGTGTCTCATATTTCAGCGTTTAAGTTACAGAAAAATATAACTTTACTACGCGACAAATGGTTTAGGAGCATAATCGTGACAATTTCCAAGTTAAGGAAATTACAGTTTGTTGTTGTATTGTATTGTATTGTATTGTATTTATTAACATTCCATGGTATTCATAGATGCTTACAGCTAGAATATGGAACAAGTCAAAAAACTTAATACTATTATAAAATCTTAATTTATAGTCACAGTCTAGATGAAATATATACAGACGAGATTTACAATATAGTCTACTAGTACAACACATAGTTTTAGTATCAATTTCATGAAGTGTTATTGAATGTCATGAATTCACCTACAGAATAGAAGGCGTGAGAAATTAGGTACTTCTTTAATTTGGCCCTAAATAATTTTATGTTTTGAGTTTCATTTTTTATATCGATAGGGAGGCTATTAAAAATATTTACTGCCATATAACTCACTCCTTTTTGATAGCACGATAGACTTGCCGATGGAGTATGAAAGTCATTTTTTGACGTGTATTTATGCTATGAACTGTTGAATTAGTTACAAAGTTTTCACTATTACATACGAGGAAGACTATTAATGAAAAGATATACTGACAAGCCATGGGCATTATTTGTAGTTTTTTGAAAATAGTCCTACACGACTCCCTAGATTTGGCACCTACTTTTATTCTAATTACTCTTTTTTGTAATAGAAATATATTGTTACTATCTATGGAATTTCCCCAGAATATTATTCCAAAACTCATTACCGAGTGGAAGTATGCAAAGTATATTGTTTTTAAGGTATTGATATTTACTATCTTTTGCATAGATCTAATAGCAAAACAAGCTGAATTTAGTTCGGGGGTAATTTCTTTAATATGATTTTTCCAATTTAACACATTATCGATTTTTAAGCCAAGAAATTTGGTTGTTGTTGTTTCTGGTAGGGATCTGTTCTTAATTATTGCGCTAGAAATTTGCGACGTTGAATTTGGACAGGATTTAAATTGAATTATGTTAGTTTTGTTACAATTTAATACTAATTTATTGACTGAGAACCAGTCACATATTTTGAAGAGAATTTCCTCTGTTGAAGATTGGAATGTGTTGGAGTTATTGGTTGTAATTACTATACTTGTGTCATCTGCAAATAATATGGGATGACCTACATCTTTTATAAGGGGGGCAAGATCATTTATAAAGACTAGAAAAAGTAGGGGACCTAATATTGATCCTTAAGGAATTCCATTATTAATAGTTCCCCATGTCGATGTAGATTTCATAGTTGTATTGATTTCAACTTTCTGTTTCCTATCTATGAGATATGAGTGAAATCATTGGTGTGCAACACCTTTAATTCCATAATAATCTAATTTATCTAGCAGCATTTTATGATTTATACAGTCAAATGCTTTGGATAAATCACAGAAAATCCCTCCAACTTGTAATTTTTTATTTACTGCCTCCAGAATTTTGTCAGTTAAACTAAATGTTGCATGTTCTGTGCCTTTATTTTTCCTAAATCGAAATTGTTCTGGGACTAAAATGTTGTATCTTTCGAGATGATGATATAATCTTTTATACATTACTTTTTCAAAGATTTTGGAGAAGACTGGTAGAAGTGATATGGGTCTGTATGGTTGTTTAGTCAACTGTCCCAAGACAGGTCTGAACCTCACAAATGATACCAACAAGGCACCACTTATGAGTCAACTAAGCCAAGACATAATGAGGTAGGGTGGCCAGTTCTTATCCTCCATAATATTACAGTGTCACACATAAAACATTTTGAACCTAGTTTAATTATTAGGAAATATATTTTTCCTATCGTAAATGGTGATGCTTTTCGTATTCCTCGGGAAATTTCGCATCTTATCCATGACGCCGAAACAACTATATTTCCTAATCAACTTTCATACCACACTGTCAGTCATTCTAGTGCCCAGAAAGAATCCACATCAACCGAAAGGGGAACAGATGACGAGAGAAGAAGAATTTTTCAGGGAATGGTGTGAAAGAGACATTATTAGCACTTTTCATCAGTTTCAAAGTAGGCTAATGTTCACGAAAAAAATGTGGTTTCATTTATGACTGTTGTTTAAGGTGACTAAGTTATTTTCTTAAATATGAAAGATGACAGTGTAGAAGAAATTCCATCATTAATAACTATACAAAGATGCTGAAGGAGGGATAAAACATTTCAAACCAATTATCGAGAAAAGTGAAAAGAAGTGATGAAGAGTTAGGTCTAACCCTAAAAGTGACAAAACATAAAGAATTGAAATTCAAGACGAATTAGGCTAAGGACACTAGGTTGCCAAAATTCATCTATTAAAAGCAGCAGGAGCAGCAGCAGTAGCAGTAGTAGTATTAGTAGACCTTGTAGGCCTAATATTGGCTGACCTTGTTTAATAGGATTATTGACTTGGAGTTGTGTTAGCCTTTTTGTATGCCCAACAACTATCAGTGAACGTTTGCATTTACTGCAGTAACTCATACAGAGTTCAGGGTATGATTTTCAACTTACTAAAAACTATTTTCAGGCTGCTTTTGCACTGTCAAGTTCATAACATCATAGTAATTTGTTTCTACTCCTACCGTACTTATCTTGTTGTCTCGCTTTTGAAATTTAACCTAACATTGCTCACAAATTAAAGCTGGACGTTTATTTAAGACAAAATTTAGTAATTCAACTTAATAAATAAGAAAAATGTAATTATTTTGACATAAAAATATGGCGGAACCGTCTATATAAATGGAAACAGTTTGACTGCAGCTGCGGCGATCTTTTTTCTGTATTAAGGTCTGAGTATTGGAGACGGTCTTGGTTAAACCAAAGTCTAGTATATACAGTCACGGAGCTTGAGTCGTGAGGGTGCTAGGAACAATAGACTGTGCAGGTACTATTTCGCATTGTCTGTAATGAGATGATATTAGCGATCCTAGTGGTTAGCAACTATCTATGATTGCATATTTACTATGTATTGAGCTTCGTGACTGTATATACTAGACTGTGGTTAAACCCTGGCCCGTCGGCTCCTGTAAGCTCGTGATCCTAGTCCCACCTGGCGGGGAAATGCAAAACTGACTTTTGTATTGCCGGTTGCCAAGTAAGGTCATAAACAAATCTGTCCAGCATTAAATGGATCAGAATCAACCAACAATCTTAATCTGAATTGCAGGCATACATATATGGAACAACAACACTTGGTAATGATGATTTAAAGACAAATGAGTTAAAGTACGAAGCCTCATTATCCATGTTATACCGGTACTAGCATTGTAGTAAGTGAAACGTGTTGTCATGAAGCAACTACACAATATGCAAATGAAAACAAAAGAACGCAATATTGGACTCGTAACAAAACGTCTTTGTAATGGAAAGCGGACACTACAATATCGCATTGAAATTGACCACAATAAAATCTGATGGGAACGTAAAGGAAACAACTCATCTATCAATGCAACGTATGCGGCCTCAGTGGACAGTCTTCGCAGTGATATTTCTTAGCATTAGATCTCGCTATATTTGACGCAATTGTTATGATAAATGTGTGGATTAGCATTTGAAAAGAGTCCTTGCTCAGGAATATCCCTTTCCGCCTTCGGAGCGTGCAAGAGAATTTTCTTTATACACCTCAATCTCTAGGGAAGAATTTCCATATAAATAGGAAATGGAATTGTTCGCTCGAGGAAGTTGGTTTAGCAAGAGAAAGGCGGGCACGATGTGAGACAAAGCAGTGTGGTTGTTACATGTGTGCCGGAGACGCCTGTACTGGCAGGACAATTAATGTACAGAGTTTGAAACGTGATGAATCTGTTAAGAACCCTTTGTTATCCGGAATAAGAGTAGGACATTCCACTCAGTCAAGGAGGAGGAGAAAAAAATTGAGATCGGAGGAAAGAAAATAAAAACAATAAAGTAGAAAGAATAAGTTGCAGAAAGAGATAAAAAAGATGTATAAAATGTGAAAACAGAAAGGAAAGACAGATATTAAAGATTAAATGGAAAAGAGACAAATAAAGCGAAATAAAATAAATGAGAAATAATTTGAATGGCCCATGGAAAGCAAAAATGGACAGGGAATTTGAATAAATCCCCATGAATACGTGTAATGTCTATAAAGGAATTAGGTTATTGGAATTAGGATAAATAAATACAATTTACTGTATGATTTAAGAGTAAACTATAATGAATAATGACACTTTTAACAAAAATACCAATTGTTTAAACTTAAAAATATCCCGATGCCTACAGATGTTCCTTGCAAAATTTAAGATATTTACGCCCCTTACAACACTTGACATAGCAACCATTTTTTAAATTAGAAAGAATAAGCTACAGAAAGATAGATAAAAACGATGTACACTACCGGTCAAAAGTTTTCGATCACCTGTCACAACTATGGATTTGTGGTTAAAACAGGGATTTCGTTTTGAATATTCTATCACATCACAATGATAGAGAGAGAAAATATGTATTTTCTTGGTTTATTTAGTTTTTCCGATGTGTTTGTACATTGAAATAAAGTAATCAGAATCTAAGGTGTGTAAGTGCCATTATTTTAACTGATGATTATTCATGTTATAAGAAATAACCTCACAATTTTTTTCTAATAGCAGTATTTAACTAATTATTAAAGTTTACAATATTAGACATTTGGAAACGTTGCTGGATGGGGAGGAGGGAGTTTACAAGTGCACAGTACAACTCAAGCGGAGCCAGACATACCGGCCCAAAACAGATGCTCTGTTCTAATGCAGGGGCGGACCGTTGTTTACATAAAACGAACAGCAAATACAAACTTTTAATCTGATTAATAGAACGTTATGGTAAATTTCCATTTGATTTAACAATATTGGGAATATTGGTCCATTTTTATTGTACGTCTAAGAAATAAACAATAATGGTTTACTGCACAAAAGCACACGAACTTTTTTAAATGCAACATTTTAATCTCTCCCGCTTCCATAAAGCGAGTAACATTTTTAAAGAAATTTCTGTTTGTGTGATTTTTGAAACGAGGTAAGAGACTCCTAGTTCCTAATAATCGTTGAGAATCCGCTACAAAAGTTCGCCGATTAGGTAACCTTCATTGCGGAAAACATTGACGGTACATCATCTTGCCTCACTTGAATTAAGACGACTTTCTCCATAAATTAATAACATACGATATTCCTAAACTATGAATGACATTGTAAGTTGTTTATTGAATACCCTGTACCGAACTGTCATCCGCTCGGCAGTAGACCTATGGACAGGGACCTTGAACTCAGCTGACATGTACGTACGTCTGTGCAGAGTACTGCCTGCTGAACACGTTGCCACGTCTCTCACGCCAGAATATTGACAATTTTAAGCATACAATTTTATTTAATTGCACGAAAACGTAACAGGACACACAAATATGTATTTAAACTAATATTAACTCTTTGCTAGATATACCTACTGATGTAATTGTTTTTGTAATTTTACAAACGATATAAGCAGTATAACGCGAATAAAATAAGAGAAGTAATATATTTTTTTTCTGGGAAAACTATCAAGTTTTGATCCAATGTTGTATGGACATTTTTTGATCCTGTAGACCGTGCCCGACGACTGTGAAAAGGACGGCACTTGTACCCCTTACATCCTGATAGCTGATAGCTGATCGAAAACTTTTGACCGGTAGTGTATAAAATGTGAAAAGAGAAAGGAAAAACAAATATTAAATATTAAATGTTAAGGTTGTCCTTCTTATGGATCCCGTGAATTGTAAATTCATGTCAGGTACTGATACCGGTTATCTTTCTGATCACAATGAAACACTTGGCAGCTTGCCATTTCAGATAACATCCAGTAAACACCGAAAACCACACAGCTAGATGGAACACTTCGATTCGGAAAACATCGTCTGTATTCCTCAACAGCGGCCAATATATTGCCACCACAAAATCCACAAACAGAAGGTATGTTTGCATATTCACTATTCGAATACACGAATTGTATATCAAGTGAACGTTTATTCATTTCTGTGTGTTGCGCTGGTGTTGCGATACTGAGATGCTGCGAGTGCTGAAGATCTGGCGTAACACGTCAAGTATAAGTACGCTGAACCGCAAGCCGTCCCAGTATTTCTCCTCTTCATTACTCCTCAACCCTTAGACTTCGATGTAGATTAATCCAAACTATATTATCCTGAAGTATTTTACATTCCTCCTGATACACCCTGTATAGGCTATATATCAGGTTTAAGTTATTAAGCAGCCTCAGTCTTCGAATCTCGTATGAGATGGACTCTTCCTATGCTTTCATTTATTTTTTAGGAAACTCCCGTCGTATGATATGGATCGTTTTATATTTTCGCTTGTTTAGCACATGACGTCACTGTGTCCTGTTACATAGTACGACAGCATAATTACTGAGAGTACGCTATTATTTTGTCACTACATGAAGTTACTGCTAGAGGCCGATCGCAAACTCGTGGCACCTGCCCGAAAGATGAATTGGCATGGATTCTCCCAAGAGTCTTGCTGGGGGGGGGGGGTGTTTGAACAGTACGCTCTATGAGTAAGCAGTCACCCGCTCTCACAGAACTCCCCCCCCCACTCCGAAGCCTCAGAAAGAAGCTCGCGAATGATGGTGCCACGAGTTTGCGATCGGGCTCTAACTGTATATAAAACGTCATATTTTCCCATTTGTGTCTCTAATAAAGCCCTAGGTAATGAAATAATTCAGGAAGTCTAGAGAAGAGGAAAAAAATAAAACTGGAAGAGAATTAACTTCAGAGATAAATCAGTGATTGAAATAAAAATAATAATACACCTTGGTTACATAACTTTTAATACTATATTACTTCGAAAAACGTATTGTGTCATTTCTCGTGTTAAATTTTACATTATCTCGTTAACATGTTTCAGCCTGTTATCGGCCACCTTCAAAAGATCTTCTGAAACAGGCGTAAACATGTTAACGAGGTAATATAAAATTAAACACCAGAAAGGACACATAATACGTTTTCCGAAAGAATAATGATGAAATAATGAGATAAAAGTTTTGTTAAGGGATTAGGTACAGCTTACAGCAGTAACATTTTGGAAATATTCAACATTTCTTTCCTCCATTACTGTATCTTATACAGTAATGAAAATTAGTATGTGTAAAACACTGTACTACTGCTATATGAAAAAAAAATATTTGTACGATTTACAAAAATTATTTACATTTTTGTTTTCAAAATTCAGTTCACTGTTCAGTGACGAAGCGTTTCCCACATAACTCAAAAACTATCACACATTCTGTGATTAATTTTTTGTGTGTATATTTATGCATGTCATATCTAAAAATATGATGTAAGATCACTTCTCTATCTTTGACAGATTGTCTGATAAAAAATAAATTCATTTAAAAAATGGTCAAATATCAGTATTTTTTCTAACATAAAATAAAAAAAAAAATATTATTTATTAAGGACTACAGTTGAAAAAGCATGACATTGTAAACATGAGTTTTAACAATAAAATGAAAGAGAGAGAACATGAAAAAGTTAACAAGTTTATGTGTTATGAGGGAAAAGCTTCATCACTGCACAGTAAACTGCCACCATTTTAATTAAAAAAGTATATATATATATAATTTTTTTAATAGTAAAAATATTTTTTTCATATCGCAGAATGATAGTGTTTTACACATACCAATTTTCATTATTGTACAAAATACAGTAATGGAGGAAAAAATGTTGAATATTTCCAAAAATGTTACTGCTGTAATCTGTACCTTAACCCATTAAGTTTCTTTATAGACGCTTTAACATCAGAGGTCATATCGTGTGTCTAGGGTTTGTGGGTATACTAGTAGGTCATTTTTACTTTCGTAAAGTTCCTGTTGCTATTTGGTGTTGTACATGGCTTGTGTTCATATAACTGACTATCGATTTTAATTAATGTTTATGATATTGGTGATTGAGGCAGTAATGAAGCATGGGATGCAAATTTCAAATCCGGCATTTGTCTTTGTGACTTAGGGAAACCATGAAAAACTCCAGTCAGATTAGTCGGCCATGAGGTTTCAACCGGGGACCTCCAGTATGCGAGTCTCAATCGGTACCGGCTGGTTATCGGATAATAGTTTGAAAATCTGCTGTCATTTTATTCGGAGTCTATTTCAAGTTGTGTAATTATTGAACTAACAAATGTATATTGAAAAAGTGAACATATTGTGTTAAATTTGAAATGATATAATAATAATAATAAAGTGCCCTGTTAAAAATTTTCAATTGAAGGTTTATTTAACAGCTGACATTTCAGAACAAAAGAATTGTCACTGTTCATTTCCATCAAACATATCTGCACAATCCTGTAACTGAACATCATTGTGCAGCCCGCTACAAAAGCCGGTAATCAGATTAGAGAAGGTTACAAACCTCAACCCCTGTCACTGACATTCTATAAATTCTCTCTTTCGTTAAAGTTCCACTTTCAGAATGGAAATACAATCTCATTGTGCGTCTAATTTCCACAAATGGTCGACTCATTGTTTGCTTCTTTATTTTATAAGACAGTTGTAGAAATCGAAGACTTAACATTTTTAAGTATAAAACCAACTTAGATTTTCTCAACCCAGCCACATTGGTACAGTCCGCGTCACCGTTTTTGGCGTGTGAAATAAGTAATGTAACGTTAAGTGCGAATGTTTTACATTTTCCTTAGTCAGTCTGACAATTGTGTTTGGCAAATGGCTGATGTGACGTGTATAGGAAGTGGTACCATTCTCAGCTGCACTAACAACATGCTCAAAAACTGGGCACTTATATATCTAGGACACACGCCAAAATCGCTGACGCCAGCTGTAGCTCAGTCTACAAAGATCACGAACCCAAGTTAAAATCTGAGTGAAGCTGGAGCTTTATTTGTGGTGGATGGTATTCTCGGGGTTCTACCGTTTTCCCTTCGTTATTCCATCAACTCATCAAAATTCTACTCTCATTATCAACTCAATTAAAAAATAGGGTAACTCCTGTGCTGCAACACGTCGAATCTTCCGTCCCCTGCAACATGTTCCTCGCGATTTGTCCGAAGATTTGTAGATGGCAGTGGTGGCCGGTTCTAGACAACTCATGGGTTTGTATACAGGGTGTTTAAAAATACGGGGCATAATTTCAGGTATGTATTTCCCATACGTAGACAATCAAAATAGTTCAATACAACATGTGTCCGGAAATGCTTTATTTCCGAGTTATGGCCTTCACAACATTGAAATTCACCGGAACGTTTTTCTTTCCGCAGGTCGTTGTCATTACAGAAGATGTTCAAAATGTCCACCTCCTGCTTGAATACAGACCTCACATCGATGTCTCATTGACCTGCGAACACGATATTCCAAACTCCAGGAGTATTGCTTATGTCCTCAGAACATGCCACAATTCGATTCAACTTGCCACATGTCACAATTCGACTTGCAACGTTACCCTTCGTGTGCTGATAGAAGGAGTCATGTTCACAGCCTACAGAATCTCCTCCTGTACTTCTGGAGTTGCAGATCTTGGTCGTCCCCTTCCCAAACCAGGAGAATTAAATTTTCATACTCGCACAGACCGTAATGGAGACGTACAAATGTCTTCCGATCTGGACAATGTCGCTGTGGGTAGCCACAGCCAGCGCAGCATTGCCGTCCGCCTTACCGTACATAAAGTGTATCTCTGTCAGCTTTTGATTTGAATACATGTCGCACAGTCTAACGCCTACACAACACTGAATGTAACCTTCGCCTCGGAATGAACTGTCAGAGTGCCCTCTTAATGTCTCCTTTGACGGCAACGACCTGCGGAAAGAAAAACGTTCCGGTGAATTTCAATGTTGTGAAGGCCATAACTCGGAAATAAAGCATTTCCGGACACATGTTGTAATGAACTATTTTGATTGTCTACATGTGGGAAAGGCAAACCTGAAATTATGCCCCGTATTTTTTAAACACCCTGTATAGAGGCACCGAAGCTCTCTTAGAATCTCACCACTGACAGGGAAATGACGACTCATATATATTATAGGCTTACGAGGAACGCAAATCACATCCAAGAGCTAGGAGTATGGTATAGTGTCCGCGTTTTAGCAATAGCCAGGCGGTATCAAAGACGACGCTTTCCTTTGAAGAGATAGATAAAAGTTTGTTTATTGATTAGGCCTTCTCAGATGCCGGTCCAGTCACAAGAAGCGGTAACATATGTCTACCAATGATGAGAAGCGGAACGGCCGCGCTCTTGTACAAGTAAAGCACGCCGCACCGTGAACTTAACCCGGACTATTTTATGCATGATGACGATGATGATGATGATGATGATGATGATGATGATGATGATGATGATATGTGAATTAATGACGGCGAAATGAGTCCGAGGTCCAACGCCGAAAATTACCCAGCAATTCTTCTTCAATTGGTTGAGAGAAAACTCCGGAAAAACCCAAACCAGGTAATTTTCCCCAAATCAGGATTTGAACCCAGGCCCGCTCGTTTCATAGCCAGACGTGCTGACCATTACTCTACAGCTTTGGATATTCACAAATTTACCTTATTTACTTTTCTTCCTATGACCATGATCTTCGTCTTGTTTGCATGTATATTTATCCCATACTACTCACAGCTGTCATTTAGCTCCAGTAGCATATCTCTAATACGCGACCAGCTATTTAAGGGGTTAGGTACAGCTTACAGCAGTAAAATTGTGGAAATATTCAACATTTTTTTCCTCCATTACTGTATCTCGTACAATACTGAAAATTAGCATGTGTAAAGCACAGTCCTTCTGCTATGTGAAAAAAAAAATATATTTTTACGATTTAAAAAGCATTTTATATATATATATATATATATATATATATATATATATATATAATTTGAACTGATAATGGAAATTACGGGAAAACGGCTGAATGGATTTTAATGAGTGACCCCTCATTTTCCTACATCATTTTCCTATTTTCCAAAATCCATCTGTTGTCAGTTTTGAGAACTAATCTTATTGAATCACGGCCGACTTGATTGAATTTCATAACAAAACACACACTACAATAAACAATAGGCTATTACACGAAGGCCATGACCTGCAGGATTGCCTACATATTTAGAGCTAAATTCAATTTGTTATTAAAATCGATTCTGCAGTGTATAATTTTCTGAGTACAGCTGTGTATTGGATATTCAAATCTACGAAACTTGAGGTGGTTTGATGAAATTATTGCCATTAGAAATTAAATATTATTATAGTTAATATCATGATGTGACTATTTTTCATTAATTATACATATTAATGTTATATTGATGATATGAAAGTGAAACGTTTTGAGGTTATGTAAGTAAATGCATAGAATATCTTAATTTAGATCTTCATTTCTATAATTTACCGAGTGACTGCTATATATAAAACTGCAAAACGTAAGTAAGATAATAATATTGTTACTAAAAATCAAATATTTTTATACTTATTAAACCAGTGGGGTTGGATCTTTTTCATATACTTAATGGCGGTGTAGTGTCGATATTGATATGTGTCATTGTCTTCAGTATTGGCTGGAGAGAGCGCAAAAATTACAGTTCCTAAGGAAAGATAAAAAGTATTACTTACTGATAAAATAAGAGGCCTAGAAAATTTTGTAGTCTCCAGATAATTTCAGCAAGATCTCTTAGTAGGAAAAATGATTGTACGCTCTACATTTCAAGTTCTACATGCAGTAGCTATACGAAAATGCTATTGTTCGAAAGCTTAGCAAACCTGACATTTTTTTAACTTTTGCCTACAATCCACAATGACCTGAAATAGCTACTGCTATCGTCCTGACATTGATACTTGCGTTTTGGCGTTGAAACTCAAAAACTGAAGTTGGATAGGTTCAAGAAAAGGTATTTGGCCTAAAAAATCCATTCAGAGGGAGTATGTTTCATTATTATGGAAGCAAATAACTATCAAAAAGACAAGTATTCTTCATTGAAAATAAATCTGAAAAATTTTTATTTGAACGTGTAACGAACATAGTTTGCAGCAGCATTTGCTGCACAAGTCACAGTATATATACTGTATATTTTTTCAAAATTCAATTTACTGTGCGTTTCCCACATAAGTTAAAATCTATCACACATTCTGTGATTAATTTTTTGTGTGTATATTTATGCATGTCATATCTAAAATATTATGTAAGATCACTTCTCTATCTTTGATAGATTGTCTGATAAAAAATAAATTCATTTAGAAAATGGTCAAATATCAGTATTTTTCTAACATAAAATAAAAAAAAATATATTATTTATTAAGGAAAATAGTTGAAAGAGCATGATGAGTTTTAGCAACAAAATAAAGAGAGAGAACATGAAAAAGCTAACAAGTTTATGAGTTATGAGGGAAATGCTTCATCACTGCGACTATTTTGAATTTTGAAAAAAAAAATATATATACATAAATAATTTTTTTAAATCGTAGAAATATTTTTTTCATGTAGCAGAAGGATAGGGTTTTACACATACCAATTTTTGTACAAGATACAGTAATGGAGGGAGAAATGTTGAATACTTCCAAAAATTTTACTGCTGTAAGCTGTACCCAACCCCTTAAAGTGTAGAATATATTATGGTTTGCAAGATTATAAACACGTAAAATATATGTGAAAGTATGTGTCAACTATGTTATATAAAGTTCCTATCCTTGTCATGGCTGTACACAATCTCTATTTCTGGAATCTGTATTGAGCTTTCGTGATAACGTGGAACAAGGTTTAGTGAGGAATCAGAATAGTGAAATTTCAACTAACGATAAATTGTTAATTATCTCGAGGGCTGGTTTCACGTGGAGTGACCCATATCAGGGTCCTTGAATATGCACATCTGGCGCTCGCGATATCATTGTGGAGTAGAGAGCATTCTTCACAGTAACGCCAGATTACTAAACCCCAGGGTGTGGCGTATCCAACAGATCATTTCTCGATCAATATTGAAGCAATCATCGCACCGTCTTTTGTTTCCCGATACTTGGTTCGTGTGGTGCGGGCAGGTGGTTTGGTGTTAATTCAATTATAGAGATGCTTGTTATTTCTATAACAATGATGGTATGGGGCATAACAACATACCTTCCAGTTAATTACATTTCAATGTGGCCACAATGCCAGTCGATGTGGCCCTCTCCACCCCTTGTTATGGTACATGTTTCCTGTCGCAGTGTAGGGCTTGTTAATGCAGCGTACTTCACGACTGTACGCTCGATCCAGAGTTAAAGTGGAGCTGTAACTACTGTACATATAAACACAGCCAAGTTCACTTCACTCTGAGGTCGATCAACACTTAGCCTACAATTAATTTTAGGCTGGTCACATTCAAAACAAACTGATAGAGCGTAGTTATTCCTTCCACTTCGAAAATACGTATTGAAATCGTAGCGAGTTGAACTGTAATTTGTGATTTGCCAAGAGTGTATATATTTTCCCCTTGTCAGAATTTTATCATTCCACTCTTAACGATCATCACGCTACTCTAACTTTTAGTTATATTCAACCTACACTAATATAAAAAAATGAAAAAGGATTTGTAGAACGGAAATTGCAGTGATCGATTGTCATGGAAATGCTTGTCATACTCAATACAGTATATTCAACATTGTGAACGAGTTCATTTCTACACACAAAGGAAGTTCGCATAGGCCTACTATAATCTAATTGGAACAGTTCACTTTTAATTCATAGGAGGCTGCAATATATTTTTAAAAATTGTTTCAAGTTTTGTTCTTTTAAGGCTGCGTCCGGATTGATTCCTAAAGCTGCACGGAAGGCGTTGTGTTGATTACCGTTGTGTTTCCTACCTATACTTAAATCAGGTTCGAGTTGATTCCCCTGCTTCCTTATCAGAAAATTTTCATGTCACTGAAGCTCTAAAAGAAATTCAATGTAGCACTTACATAAAGCTTCGAATTTGAAGCAACGAAAATACCAACAATACGAAAAAAGGTGAGAAAGAGTAGGATATTGAACAACAAATAAGAAATTGCCGTAACAGACCAATTAGCCGTTTTGAATATTTAAATTCCGTGTGCTGGAAATTACTCCCAAACATTAAGTGAAAATTTTAAGTAATTGTTAAGTTCTATATTTTACTGATATATTTAACATAACCTTATGCTGGAAGATTTTTAAATTTTTACATCAAATTTCTGACAAATTTCACAGAGGTAATTTTTAACCATAGTTCTACGTACGTTTTACAACAAAACGCTTGAAGTAGTCATCTTGTAAGACGACAGTCCTAACTCTGTATAAAATGGAAAGAAAATGTGGGAATCAACTCGAAAACAACCTATACTGGATCAATTCAGTGAGTGGGAATCAACTCGAAAACAACCCATACTGGAACAATTCAATGAGTGGGAATCAACTCGAAAACAACCTATACTGGATCAATTCAATGAGTGGGAATCGACTCGAAAACAACCTATATCAGATCAATTGAATGAGTGAGAATCAACTCGAAAACAACCTATACTGGATTAATTCAATGAGTGGGAATCGACTCGAAAACAACCTATACCAGATCAATTGAATGAGTGGAAATCGACTCGAAAACAACATATACTGGATCAATTCAATGAGTGGGAATCGACTCGAAAACAACCTATACTGGATCAATCCAATGAGTGGGAATCAATTCGAAAGCAACCTATACTGGATCAATTCAATGAGTGGGAATCAACTCGAAAACAACCTATACTGGATCAATTCAATGAGTGGGAATCGACTCAAAAACAACCTATATCAGATCAATTGAATGAGTGGGAATCAACTCGAAAACAACCTATACCAGATCAATTGAATGAGTGGGAATCAATTCGAAAACAACCTATACAGGATCAATTCAATGAGTGGGAATCAACTCGAAAAGAACCTATACTGGATCAATTCAATGAGTGGGAATCGACTCGAAAACCTATACCAGATCAATTGAATGAGTGGGAATCAACTCGAAAACAACCTATACTGGATCAATTCAATGAGTGGGAATCGACTCGAAAACAACCTATACTGGATCAATTCAATGAGTGGGAATCGATTCGAAAACAACCTATAATGGATCAATCAAATGAGTGCGAATCAACTCCAAAGCAACCTATACTGGATCAATTCAATAAGTGGGAATCGACTCGAAAACAACCTATACCAGATCAATTCAATGAGTGGGAATCAACTCGAAAACAACCTATACTGGATCAATTCAATGAGGGGGAATCGACTCGAAAACAACCTATACTGGGGTCCACACCTGTGGAGTAACGGTCAGCGCGTCTGGCCGTGAAACCAGGTGGCCCGGGTTCGAATCCCGGTCGGGGCAAGTTACCTGGTTGAGGTTTTTTCCGGGGTTTTCCCTCAACCCAATAAGAGCAAATGCTGGGTAACTTTTGGTGCTGGACCCCGGACTCATTTCACCGGCATTATCACCTTCATTTCATTCAGACGCTAAATAACCTAGATGTTGATACAGCGTCGTAAAATAACCCAATAATAAAAACAAACCTATACTGGATCAATTCAATGAGTGGGACTCGACTCGAAAACAATCTATACTGGATCAATTCAATGAGTGGGAATCAACTCGAATATCACCCATCTAGGACCTCTTCGATAAATGGGAATCAATATGGAGGTTTGGGAATCAAATTGGCTAAGCGTTTTTTTAACATGGACATGAAACAGACGCGAGCATAATATATGTATTACTATAGAAAGTTAATACAAGGTTGGTATTACTCGCATACAAATGGATAAATAACAATAACATTATTTACGGAATATCTTCATACGCTTACATACAGTATAGTAATTAATTGTTAATTTATGCACTTCCGAAACAGTTATTTACTTTTATTATAACCCAAGGGAGAGTTGGAATACAGGCTATTAAAAATAATATTAATCAGTTTTGCTCTGACATAGACGCAAAACAGACTCGTGCAAAATAAATCTACATGCGTAAATACAGAAAATTAATACAAGCCTGGCATTACTCACACATAGGCGGATAAATAATAATAATGATATTTACGTAGTATTGTCATATATACAGCGTATATTGTACAAGTTAATTGTTAATAGGGTAAGAAGGGGTGAATAGGACCACTAAATGGAAAACTGCCTGCAACGCGAGCCAGTTCAATTACTCAGTTTCAACTATACTCTAGTTAGATAACCTGTTTCTTCCTCTATCTCCCATACTAAATTTAAATTCGTTGCTTTCAAATATTAAATGCTGTTTTGAATCAAGTCGACATACTGCATGCTCCTATTCGACCGATGTCGTGCGGGTGAATAGGTCCACTTAGATGGGGGAAAGAGACCATTTCGAGGAATGTGTAATTATGACAAAACACGCAATATTTATACCTATCAGACTTATTTAGTATTCTTTGTAACTTTTTTCATTAATTTTACAACAATAAACATTATTACAAATACTAGGTGCGACATGTAGATGAAACAACATATAGATGAAACAACTGACGCGTAAAAATAATAGATTTCAAATTTTACAAAATATAAGATAATATTACAAAACGTCGAAATAAATTATATTTTGGACAGTGTCCATTTCCTGATCTATATTATAAATATACGAAGTATCGAGACTTTGATCTGCTTTCGTCTTTAGCTCTTTTCTTGATACTGACACTTTTTAGTTTTTTTTTTAATTTCCATGAGGTTAGCGGACGCACTCTTGAACACTAAGCCAGTACGTTAACCACTAGACCACCGAATTGTTAGCGGACTGGACTAATGTTTAACCACCTGAAAATAAAAATAATAAAAACTATCAGTATCATGAAAAAACACCTGAATAGGAGTGTAGACCCAATACCCGAAACGTCGTGTATTTCTAATATATCAAACAATGGAGAATGTCCGAAAAAGGCGAGTCATTAATCGTATACCACTGTCACAGAACTGTAGACTTTTAGAGATTCTTTAGTAATTTATACTTAATTATTTTATTTTCTCAGAGTAGGCTGATTCACCCGAAATGGTTTAGTGACTTATTTCAACAGTTGGCAGCACTGACTCATGAGGCAAACGTCCACTCACCATCTCGTATCAGTTTTACTTATTATCGCATACAGAACAAGATTCTAAACAGTATTCACACTATAGAATAATAATATTGTGGAGTATTTTAAAAAACAGCTGTATTTATCTCATCTAACTCCTTCCTCCTGCAAACAAAGATTTTTTTCACAAAGAAATAAAGACTACTTCTTCGCGATTCCAGTTCTATCAGCTTCTAAGGCAGGCTTGGAGAACTGGGAAACAATTGTGGCGTTACGTCACTTTTCGGATACGTCAATCACCCCTTCCTTCCATCCCCACGTCATTGACTTGATAGGGGAGGGGATTTGTATTCAGTGTCTGTCTTATGTGATTGCGTACGGGCCACAGATACGTCATTCAACGCCGGTGGACTGTGGACGGGGAACCAACGCTTTCCCCATACTTTCCACCCCTCTCTCGCCAGTTGTGCATTCCTGTTCTAAGGGATTATAAAGTAACCCATGAGATGGAGCACCTTACAAACCAATGTCGATGGCTAAGATATTAAATATTTTCTAAATTGGCTCGATTCGCCCGCTGGGCCTATTCGCCCCCCCTCTTACCTCATTGTCTGTGGCTCTAAAGCAGTTCTTAAATTGTCATCTTAAAAATAACGTTTAACAACTTTATTTGGAGTCGGAATAGGTAATTAATTGTCTAAACCCTGTTGTATGATGATGATGATGATGATGATGAAAAATAACGTATACCTATTATACTTACTTACTGGCTTTTAAGGAACCCGGAGGTTCATTGCCGCCCTCACATAAGCCCGCCATTAGTCCCTATCCTGAGCAAGATTAATCCAGTCTCTATCATCATATCCCACCTCCCTCAAATCCATCTTCCCATCTACGTCTCGGTCTCCCTAAAGGTCTTTTTCCCTCCGGCCTCCCAACTAACACTCTATATGCATTTCTGGATTCGCCCATAAGTGCTACATGCCCTGCCCATCTCATACGTCTGTATTTAATGTTCCTAATTATGTCAGGTGAGGAATAAAATGCGTGCAGTTCTGTGTTGTGTTACTTTCTCTATTCTCCTGTAACTTCATCCCTCCTAGCCCCAAATATTTTCCTAAGAACCTTATTCTCAAACACACTTAACCTATGTTCCTCTCTCAAAGTGAGAGTCCAAGTTTCACAACCATAAAGAACAAAGAACCCATCACCGTAAAAAACAGCTTGTTACGAATCCTTCAAATAAGCCTTGACACTCGGGAGGAAATTAAACACAGAATAAATATGGGAAATGCCTATTATTATTCGGTTGAGAAGCTTTTATATCATCCAGTCTGCTGTCAAAAAAATCTGAAAGTTATAATTTATACCTAATAATAATAATAATAATAATAATAATAATAATAATAATAATATTATTATTATCATTATTATGTTCATGTGAGTGCACAACTGAGTAACATTATTTTTAATAACCTACGTTCTAACCATCCCGTGGGTTGTAATAAAATCTTGAAATATGCAGGATAACATTTTAATGTCAGATTTCTCTCCTTCCTAAACACAATATGGCATAGAGGCGAACCTTCTGGAAGTTGGCAAAAGGCGGTTATAATACCAATTCATAAAAAGGGAAATTATTAAAAATTTATTAAAATTATAGAGGAATAAGCCTCTTGAACTCTGGATATAAAATATTTGCTAATGTATTCAAAAATAAAATGCCGTAATTTCCCATAACTATGGTCCAGACACCCAACTATCGTCCAAAACGCATTATGTACTACTTAGTCCCCCAAGAGTTCGGTGTTTGCCATTTAAGGCGCCACTGTGATGGGATTATGTTCCCCATAGATGCTTCTATCTACCATTACACGTGGCAATGATATGGATGCTTAACAGGGTCAGTGTGCATCGTTCTAATGAATGTGTGAAGACACGAAATCATTCAGTTTGTGATTGTCTGTTTTATTAAGCTCTCCTCTGTAGAACTGGTACGTTATAGATATATGATTCTTTGTACAATTAAACCTGGCTATATAATGTTTACTTTCACGTAATAATTACACTGGCAGAGGTTAAGGCCTCTGCGTCAAAAATGTTTAACCTCAAGGCTAGAAGTCAGTCCTCAACTATGTACAACAATTTTTCGTGGACCATAGTTGTATTCATTTTGAAATATTTGTTTTAATGAAATGTGATCAATGTGATTATTTACTTCTGCAAATACGGTATCTCAGTATATTCTAAAACAGCATTTAACATTATAGTCAAGTAAACAAAGAAACAGGCTGTTCCAGCATCAATGGTACTAACACGAATGATGGTCCGGTAAAACGAAAACTTCAGGGTAGAAGAAAAACAACCGTCCCTGTAAGTGACTATGAGAGCGATGAAATTGAATTGGATACAGATTATGATTCAATTTCAGAATTACAAGAGAAGTGAAGATTCAAAGGATCGAAATAAGCCTAATGAATGTAGTTCTCAGTACGATAAGTAAACATTATCAGTGAATTTATTTGCATAATATTTTGCTAAAAATGTGTTAGTTTATTTTGATGCCGTACTTTTGTTCTTTAACATACAGTAGTTGTTCATTATTGCAGAAAAATGACTTTCAGATTTCACTTGTTTATTGAGTGTTTATGTAATATGTACTAATAAAGAGAATCCATGTACTTTTCATTTATTTTTAATATTTCTGTGCTAGATTAAGTTTCTACCCTTAAATTAGAAACTCAATGTATTGATTTACGAATAATTACAGCTCCAGCTATAGTCCATTCATGCTTTCAAGCATGAATATATGAGTGGACCATAGTTGGGCAACTCAGAATACAACTATGTACCAATGCTTATTATTTTTTTAACACTTGTAATTAAATAATTTCAAACACATATGTCAATATTTATTTAATATAAACTTACAACAGTCCGAAGCCAAAATTTAATTTAATCTAGATGAATAGTACTGAATATACAAAGAAACATGTGACAAATGTGGACCATAGTTAGGGGAAATTACGATATATGAATATACTCTTACTCAAACATTCTGGGAGAAGAACAGATTGATTTTCGGAAGGACAGAACATGTACTCTTAAAATTGTAATCGAAAAAGAGAGAGAATTTAACATGGATACACATATTGCATTTATAGATTACGTTAAGGCATTTGATATTGTTAAAAGAGAAAAATACTTACAATTCTACATAATAATGGAATTTCGAAACAAATAGTCAATAGCGTGTCTAACTGATACAGAAACAACTTACGAGTAATATATATTAAAGTAAACAAAGGTCTCTCGGTCTCCAAATCTATTAACCGGGGAATCCGACAAGGATATGGACTATCCCTTTGTTATTCATAATTTACAAGAATGCCATAATTAAATAATGGAGACAGCTACCTCAAGGCATATACAATGGTATCGTGAAGACCTGACAATATTATACTTGTAACTGTGGATTGTCGATCATTATTCATATTACACCAATAGCATTAAAGCACGATTATTAGCAGATTAGGCACCGAAATAAATTACTTTTATTTACTATTGTTAGTAAAGTTAGTCACTGTTTCAAATATTTAAATTTCATGCACATTACATTACAATTAATTAGACAATTGCAAATAAACAAGAAATATTGCTTTAAAATAACAAAAAAGGCATTCATTATTGAATTAGTAAGAAACATCTTAAAAAAGCAAAATAGGCAAAATAAAAATTAGCCCCATCACTTTGTTTCACCCCAAATCACATTTATATCCATGAAAATAATGATTTACTTTCAACCAGTAAAAAGGCATTTTGCCAAACATCAGAGCTCTAGTTATAAGTAAAGATCGTTAGTCCCACAATTAAGTACGGTACGTGTCTTCACTACAGACTCTGCTCACAAACATAACAAATAATGCTCACTACAGCTGACCCTACAACAGGTTCCTTACTCCTAAACAAGTACAGTATACAGTAGATTCCGCTTAACAGGGCCACGTTGGGATGTTGTATGCAGATGATCAAGTATTAGTTGCTAATTCTGAAGATGACCTTCAAATATCACTACATAATTTAGAGAAAATAACCGAAAATTATGATGTGAAAATTTTGTATGACTATTACACTTTTACTACGTCATAATACTTTTGACTAATAAAACGGTACGAAAGGATGTCTTTCAACACATCATGGCTGCTTATCGCACGATTTTACCGCGTCCCTAGCATTTGTTTAATTTTATCGCTTCCCTAGCATTTGTTTATTTTTATCACTACCCTAGCATTTGTTTCTTTGTTTGCCAACATTTCAAACTACACTGGTCTGGGCGTCAAAAAAAAAAAAAAAACAACAACAAGCCACTCCAGTCGATACACAGCAGTTTCAAATATGACTCGCATTGGCATTCAAGAACAAGAATTAATAAAGATCACAGGTCATAGCTATGCATCTTCCCTGAATCCCTATTTACAAATAAATGAAGAGCACCATTCGGAAATCCTGAATAAGTTGAGGAATACTGTACATCATGTAGGCCTACATCAACGAGTTCCACTTCTTTTACTCACACGCCCAATATAACATCATCTGAACCACGAACCACTAAAACATTCAAATTTGAAAATTGTACTTCCAATAATTATTCCTTTTAAAATTATTCATGTTTATTTTTTATGTCGTTAATTAAAACTTTTCTAACACTTGTATATATTATTTGGGTTATGTTATAGCTTCTGCTATATGATATCAGAGATTGTTTAATACTAAGATTTATTGAAAATCATCTGTCAAGTGACGTTGATTACTGTGATCCGGATAATTGAAGTGGAATGCAACTGTTTTAATAAAAATGAAATTGAATCAACAAAGCTCTCTTGACTAGTAATCGTCTACAGAGTTCAATGAAGATTCCATAGTTGGCACAACTGATAACAAGAAAACAGCTAATCATAACACATTACTGCCATCTAGCATGCATCTCGCGTTGATAAAACCATTTAAATGAAAAGATCCCATACCCAGCAAAATATGCCTGAAAAACAAATTATTATAATTAGAAGGAGTAAATAATTTTAACTATCTTGGATATTCTTTATCATTTACACATGACCTTGACATACAAAATAAATAATATTATCAAATTTATAAAAACACTTTTTGTTTTTGTTGTTGTTTAGTGAACTGTCCGAAGAAAAGTCTGAACCTCACAAGTGATAGAAAGCACCACTCATGAGGCAATTAGACCAGGAGATAATGGAATATTGTGGTTAATTCATTTTCACGTCAAATGTCCTGTCGTGTAGATAATTTTAATTATGATGAATGTTATTACGAATATTATAATTATAAAAACGACCAATACAAAGCACGGAGACTTGAAAATCTTATTTTTAAAATGAAATTGTCGAGTGACAGAACTGCTGTATGGATATGAAAGTCATACCTACAGTATGTGTTTTTTACTCGCTAAAATTACACCACAGCCTTCAGTTTTCTACACAAGCCATACGAAAATTCAATCGGGGTCTTCTAAAGAGAAATGAACGTGAATTCTGTCCTTCCAAATAAAACTTCAATAAAGACTTGAATTGACAGACGTCATATAAAAACTGAAGCTGTCAATGTTTTAACAACTCCAATGTGTTAAGTTTCTCAGAATCGTCTGACAAAGAAAGGGTGGAATTGGAAGTAAACGTAGACCTGTTTGTGTCACACGCAATTCTCCGACAGATTTGGAGAGGGAGAAAATGATTGTCACCATTTCGTTCCCTCTCCCCACTACAAAGAAACGCACTGAATCTATATTGAAACAACAGAAGTCAGATGTGGAAGTCAATTGTACGGAAGCAGAATATAGAACCTTGTATTTGTAATCGAAAGCGAGACAGAAAATCTAGGTTACGGGTGTCAGAATGGTTTCTAAATTTAAACTCCGATGTTATTGCAGTATACATAAGGCCTACTATAACAATAGCTGTATACTAGAGCGTCAGCACGTCGTACAGCTAGATTGAGTTAGATTCCTTGCTTCAAATGAATGTAGCCTATATTTGTGTTACCCTATGGGTACTTTCTATACTTTCTACCAATGACGGTAAAGAATGTCGCGGATATAAACGAATCACAGCCATGGTTCTTCAGAAAGTTATCCCAACCTCATATTCATCTTTATCGTTTTCGACTTTATCAAACACATCGTATAACTGGACTTCGGTTCGATTTCTTGTGTCAAATAAATTAATATTTGTGTTTACTGTAAACTATTTCACTTATGTTACGTCATCCTACTTTCTACTAACAACGGTAAAGAATATTTCAGATATGAATGAATCATATCCGTGGTTCTAAGATTCAGAAGACTCTGGAACATAATACAGTATTATTCAAATATATCACGCAGTTAGAGTTCTATGCGCCCTTTTTGTAGTGAAAATTTCAGAACTGGCATTTGAGTATCACAAAATTTCTTCAGAGTACCGGTGTTGGTCTTCTAGCATTTAACACACCAGGTTTGTCATCGTCTGTCAATAGAGAAATATAGGCCTACAGCACACATTACATAATACTAATAATAAAATCACAAGTAACAAGTGCTAATATTAAAGAACATTCTACAAGTGGTGAACTGGCGCCAAAATATTGAAATAGCACGCATGCCAGCACATCCCACTTTAAACAAGTGAAGAAAACCGACGAAATCCCAGCGCTATGTTGAGAACATTATCTGACACGAAAAAGATGGCCAACATCTAACGAGTCAGTTATAGTTGCCTTACCATGGCAACCAACTTACTTCCTCATTCTTCCTTAGGCTGTGCATATGTGTCCCTTCAGACGAGGCCACTTTCAGTGGCGCTGGAAACGCGCGTCAGTAGTGCTGCTAACGGACGACTGTTGGCCCACCAATTCCCTACACCGTCAGGACAGTGTACAGGCTTAATTAGAAAAATATATCACTACAGAACAATATAGAATAACAATAACAATAATAAAATAATAATAATAATAATAATAATAATAATAATAATAATAATAATAATAATAATAATAAGATAGAGGAGACGGCCTCCAGATATGGAGGGTAGCTGCGAATATATTGAATAAGCAGTCGTGGACAGCCGATAAGGGGTGGTCCTCCAGCTTGGGGGTTGGGCGAACCCATCACCGTAAAAACAGCTTGTTACGAAACCTAACACTAAGCCTCGGAATGGGACTGATTCTCCGACACGACCACAACTCTCACTTTGAGAGAGGAACAGAGATTAAGGGTGTTTGAGAATAAGGTTCTTAGGAAAATATTTGGGGCTAAGAGGGATGAAGTTACAGGAGAATGGAGAAAGTTACACAACGCAGAGCTGCACGCATTGTATTCTTCACCTGGCATAATTAGGAACATAAAATCCAGACGTATGACATGGGCAGGACATGTAGCACGTATGGGCGAATCCAGAAATGCATATAGAGTGTTAGTTGGGAGGCCGGAGGGAAAAAGACCTTTGGGGAGGCCGAGACGTAGGTGGGAAGATAATATTAAAATGGATCTGAGGGAAGTGGGATATGATGGTAGAGACTGGATTAATCTTGCTCAGGATAGGGACCAATGGCGGGCTTATGTGAGGGCGGCAATGAACCTCCGGGTTCCTTAAAGGCCAGTAAGTAAGTAATAATAATAATAATAATAATAATAATAATAATAATAATAATAATAATATAATCATAGACTATTAAATTGCTGGACTAGTGCGAATTACGGATATATTATTTATGTAATAAAATCCCCTTTATTTCACGTTACAATAAAAACCATCTAAAATAGTGTACTAAATAAAATATTAATAAAGAGACGAAACATTAGCTGGTCTCAGGTTCGAACCTGGGTTCAATTACACCACGGCCTTTGACTTTGCCATAACCCTACAGACATATTTCTAGTTTATTGGTTGAATTACCCATAAGTGCTATGATTGGTTTCATTGTTGGTGCCTATTATATTTAATTTTGAATTCTTAAAAAGTAAACAAAAATATGTTTTATGCAATATCGTTCCTCATTTGCGTAATTTTAAATTAATATTTTTAGTGTCCTGATGATGGCGGTGCCTGATGTAAATAATCAAACAAGGTATGGAATAGTCTTCGATTCAGTCTTTCTAAAACTAATGGATGAACTCAAGCTCTTCTTCTATTTTTATATCTATTCTTTCTCCATATGAGCAAATTTTCCAAAAGTATATCTCCTTCTACGTCCATGTTCACTGGAAGACTGAAAAATTGTTTACAAAAATTTAACAGCGCCACTAACGCGTCACTGAAAGTGGCCTCGTCTGAAAGGACAGTATAGGTCTTGGATGCGCTACGTCTCACACTCTGAAAACGCATCATAGCCTTCGAGTGCTAGTAAATGCACAAGTTGATAGATTATCATCTTGGCTCAGGACGATCACAAGGAGATAGGTTGTTGATGAACTGTTAATGGACACAGACAATAAATACATAAATACAAATTATAATTTATTGGAAATTATATAATGAATGCAATTGTTAAAAAAAACAAACAAAATACTCCCTCTGTCCCATAATAATTGTCCGGTACGCCGAAATGGTATTACAGTAATTACAGACGACGGGGCAAATGAGAAGTCCACGCATGAGGAGAAGCGCAGTAGATCAGTGCACAAGGTTATGCAGAGCAATAACGTGATTTTATTGAGACAAGCAACACACACCACCCAGAAGATTACCGAAAGTGGGTATTGGTTTTTAAGTCACCGGTATGGCACTGTATACAAACCAGTGTAGCAAAGCAAGCTGGAAATCGTCAGTACAGCATACTCCTGCAGTGAGTACGTGCATTTGAACAGACTTGGACATCCTGGGAACACAACTGGCGGTAGTGAGTGACAGGGGTAGCAAGAACCTTACAGACAGTGAACGGCAGGAGGTATAGAAGTTTTTGTTGAAAAACACTACGACTGACGTAGTGAAGAAAGGTGCCATAACAGGTGCAGCAGAGAAATTTCATGTCAGTAAAGGAATAGCACGCTGCATTTGGCAACGGGGGCGGCAATCTTTGGAAAGTGGATCCATGCTCATCACCAAATTAACCCCAGCAATAAATGCAAAATGGATTGCGCACAGGGAGAATTCATTTGTCAGTTCAGCAGGACAATGCGCGTCCGCATATCGCTTCCAATGACCGCACCTGGATGGACGCTGCAGCAGCCGGTGGAATCACTTTGGAACTCGTGTGCCAATCGCCAAACAGTCTGGATATGAATGTTTTAGATCTGGGTTACTTCCAGGCAGTTCAGTCTCTCCAGCATCAGGCAGCTCCACAAACTATTGATGAGTTGAACGCCGCCATTGAAACAACTTTCTCTCAGCTGACAAGCGACAAGCTCAACAATGTCTTCCTCACTTTGCAGTTCAATCTTATTGAAATAATAAAAGTCAATGACGGGAAGAACAACAAGATTCCCCATACGCAGAATGGGAACCTGGACCACCTCAACATCCTGCCATCTCGCTTGGAGTGTCCTCAGAACATTTACGACGAGGCTACAGTAGCACTGCAGCAGCAGATCTGTGGTTATAGGCAAGCTGTTAGAATGACAACCTTCCCGGTCTAACAGGCAGTTTTTTGCCTTTACTCGTAGGAGAATGTTTTTCTTTGTTTCACTTCTTGGTCAATTTGTACTATTCCTGGAGTTAATAAAGTTGCACTCCTAGGAGTATTTATTTTGGCTCAATGACTAGCCAATTTGTACTGAGTCATAAAGTTGTACCAGTAGTATTCATGTTCTTTTTTTGGCTCAATGATTGGCCAATTTATACGGATTCCTGACTAATAAT
This sequence comes from Periplaneta americana, assembly GCF_040183065.1. Lineage (NCBI taxonomy): Eukaryota > Metazoa > Arthropoda > Insecta > Blattodea > Blattidae > Periplaneta > Periplaneta americana. The sequence goes on from NC_091122.1 coordinate 56,757,247, forward strand.
TTTTTTCTTTTGCTAATTGAGTGACAATTTTGTACTGATTCTGGAGTAATACAGTTGTATTACTCATTCATGTGTTTCATTTTGCTCCTATGTAAACGCCAGTGTAAAATTATGGATATCGGACAATTATTATGGGACAAGAAATAAAAGCGTACCGGACAATTATTATGGGACAGAGGGAGTATTAAAAATTAGGTTATTTGGCGATTCAAACGCATCAATGGAATCGACCTGGTTGGCGAGTTGGTATAGCGTTGGCCTTCTATGCCTAAGGTTGCGGGTTCGTTCCCGGGCCTGGTCGATGGCATTTAAGTGTGCTTAAATGCGACAGGCTCATGCCAGTAAATCTACTGGCATGTAAAAGAACTCCTGCGGGACAAAATTCCGGCACATCCGGCGACGCTGATATAACCTCTACAGTTGCGAGCGTCGTTAAATAGAACATAACATTTTAGCATCAATGGAGAACCACAACTGGTATTTCTTATGATAATCTCGAAGGAAGTGTTCCTTCATTGGAAAGTGCTGTTCATTTCACTTCAATCTTCCTCACATTTCATACAACTTAATTTCATAAAATCCACCAATGTGGTCTAGAGGCAGAAAACGGAAATCTCGTTCCCAGAGAGGGTACGGCTGTATGTTCAAATCCCCCTTGACCTGATTACTCAACTTATTTCTGACATTTTCCCGGGTAATTCCATTGTTCATCTTCGCAAAATATCATCTATCGCCAATTTCGCCAAGTCTAGATAAACGCGCTACTAATAAAAAAAGGTTTTAAATAACCAATTAAACATATTTATAACGACGTATAGTGACCTAAGAACAACAAATAAGAAATTAGGTTCACTAATTAGATTACAGGTTATTAGTTTTCTATCACAAATTATTTAATCAAGTTTGCCCTGTAACTACTAGAAATTTGTCAATAGACATTCAGTTCACTCTGTAGAATTTTTTCTGTGTCTAAGATAGCAGTTTTTATTCAGAAAAATGTTAAAATCATGACAATTTAATTTATAAGATCTTGAAAAAGCTTTCGCAGTAGTTTTCACGCACAAAAAAATCCATCTGAGAGAGAGAGTGGCTCTAAAGCAGAATGCGAATAAATTATAGCCTCATCATGCAGAAGATGGGGATAACTCAACCGAGTTAGGTGCCTCGATGCGATGAATACTTAACAAGGTATTTAAAAATCAATTTAAGCCCCATGCATAGTGATTAGTCAATATAAGCCGAAGATTCGTTCTGGTCTGGGAGTTTAGCGAAGGAATTTTCCATGGAGTGCTATTAAAAGCCTGCTAAGGGAATCGAGTATGGAGAACGTAGATGACAGGCCTACGGGAAGGAGTTAAATCCTAACTAACTAGCCTACAAGATCTAAATCTATTACAGCACACTTCATTTGGAAGAAAGTTTTTATAATAGCTTAATTATCTTTACATCTACCATTGCCGTCGGCCATAAAGATTGGGATCGCAATAGTCGCTGCCTTTGTTGTATCCTCCTGAGTCGATTATGATATAAGATGTATGTTCAGAGACCCGAAATATAGAGTGAATCGTGGGAGATGACTATCGGGAAAGATGCTATTTCTTTGTAGTTTCACATTCTTCCAAGAGAGAACGCCACGCGCATGTCTTCATGATCACTGAGACAGTTGAATGTTTGTAAAGTGGAAGTTAACTCATCTTGTCACGTGTTCTTGTTGTGAGAAGAAGAAAAGCAAGAAAACAGCTCATTTTTCTGCTATAAAATAATTGCAAATGTATATTAAAATTTTAATACATCGTTGAATTCGTAATAACTTTCAAACATTTGTAATGGATATTGTAGTAAAGGTTCTAAAGTTTACATTGTTAACAACCAACGACCTTGTTCCGCAATCTTAAGTTGCGTCACAGCACTAGGCATCTTACCCCGATACTTGGAGAAGATTATTTTTTTTTCGGGGTAAGATGACACTTGTTGCAAGAGTTTTATTTTTTGCTTTATTGAAGGAGTGCATAAACTTTACGTAAGGTCCTTTGATAGAAGTCAGTGGATTGAGGACAGTGTTCAACTTACGATGGAACATGTTAGAACAGGGGACATGAACTGCTTTAGAGCATCGCAACATACGGGATTTCTTACCGTACCCTTAAACGCCGCCTAAAAAGGATAATGACAAAAAAAGTACTGGATTGAATTCATTGTGTGCAAGAAGTGATTTCACGAGTCTTGCACACGGAAATAAAATATCTGCAATGACTGTGTTGCTAAGTAGTAATAAACGAGTGAGAAAGTGTCCATGAGCTTCAGATTAAGTCATTTTTGTTACATACATGTATCAAAAAAAGTTCAGGTAAAATGCATATATCAGTAACTGTGCTAATTATATTTGCATCTTACCCGACTATCGGGGAAAGATGCCTACAGTGCAGGAAAACCTTTAAGTATAAACAACGTAATTAATGTTTTCTGTTTTGTACCAAAAATATAGTTTAAAAATACCTTCTAGACTTTGATATTTCAATATGAAATTGAACACTAAGTGAACAGTATCTTAAATGTTCAATCAAAGAAAAAGTTAGGCATCTTCCCCCGATCCACTCTAGTATAATATACCTGCATTTATGCCCTAACTATAACCGGCAGAATTTTTTCATCATTTTTGCCTAATGTCAGTGACTTTTTTGAAGCGTAGAATTATATTAAACTTTAAAAATAAAACAACAAATATCTCAGGACTCAGGAGGATGAGCGCAGTCGGGTCAAGTGTCACGTTTTATTTGGTATACTTGTATAATTTATGTATAATTTTTCTTGTAGTTGTATTGTATTTCTGGTGGTGTGGAAAAGAAGGCCTGATGGCCTTAAATCTACCAGAGTAAATAAATAAACAAGTAAATAAATAAATAAATAAATAAATAAATAAATAAATAAATAAATAAATAAATAAATAAGTAGGAAACGTATTCCGGCCCATGGCGTACGAAGATAAAGTTAACTGTTTATACAGTATATTGACGTGACGTCATATTTTGCGCGAGCCACAGGTACTATCAGAGGACATTTGCATCTTGATTGTATTGCAGTTGACGTTCTATTCATGATTCAAAACTAGACCTAATTGACTGTTTGCAATGTATTTTAGTGATAAAGACTGATACTAAGGTAATTTTTCCTACAATTTAAATTATTTTTCATTTATTTAATTCATTTATTTTTATTAGCAATTAAGACCATAAGGCCATCTCTTTCACTCAACCAGTATAAAAATACAATAGCAGATACAAATAACATCAATACAGAAAACAATGAAATTATTTATTTACTTATTTAGTTATTTACTTATTGTTTATTTATTGATATTTACGTGCTGGACAATAGCCATTGGCCAATGAAAGTCCAGCACAGTGATACAATTAATACAATAAAATGAACAACTTTGGTACAAATTAAATAATAACAACAAAATGAAGAACAAAAATTACAATGAATAATTTACAAGAATTATTACTATTATATTCTAGGAAAGGACTTAATTCTTACAGAAAGTGTCACTTTATGTAGAGAGATTATGCAAATAATAATAATAATAATAATAATAATAATAATAATAATAATAATAACAATAAACATATCTACATTTTGCTGTTACTATAAATAATATATTATTAATAGTACCAAATATAACATAAGGTCAAATTTATCACTATATATTTTTACTCTATGGCGGTTCGTGCCTTAAAATGAGTCTGATGATGATGATGATGATGATGATGATGGTGATGATCAATTAATTATCTTTGGAAGAACATTATCGTTCTGTTTTTCAATATTCTGCCTGAAAGCTGAGCTACGCTGTTGCCTAATTTCTGTTCTTCCAAGGATTGATAAATCTAGGCAAGCATTCTTATCAGCAATAGATTCCTCATGCTTCTTAATTTTTGTGTCAAATGGTTAAATCTGACATATCAAAACGTGTCCAGCTCGTATCTTTACCCTTAGCAAATAGCAGACACGGGAAACAAAATAATTTGTAGATTCGCAACCGCAAATCCAGCTGTTTCTTTCATATTTTTTTACACTGAAAGCCTAGCACAACGTTGTCAAACAGAGACTAAACGGAGCGGAGCGCTCCACTATGACTCGTTGCGTGCTCCGGTGTTTCCACAGACATAAGCAAGTTCACGCTCCGACTGCACTCGCTAGCTCCACAACCGGTTTTGGAGCTTACAACTCTGACTTTACTGGCCTAGCAAAACGTCTTACCTCGGATTGTTTGTACAGGTGATAAATATAGTATGCTGTCTTTGATGGGAAAGATGTTGATGATTTCATAATCATTGCGCTGGTGATGTGAAGTTTTGATGGCAAAGTTGTGAATTGTATTGATGGTTATGGTTACTCAGATGATATAATTAGAAGATGATGAAGCGCCACTGTTTGTTTTTGGTCATATTTACTATAAATTTTTCAAGTTTGTTAACGATTTATAAAAATGCCTTCATAGCAGTAGCACTGAAATTGAAATATAAATATCCTGTTAAGAAGCTTCTGTGAGGATTCGTCGTCGGAAACGACCAGGATTTGGAGATGCTCGTCAGCCACAGAATTCCCTTGCCATACACCGTGCTCCGTGTTGCCTTAATGATGACTGGATAACAGGCTTGCTTAATTATCGGTCCGTGAATACAGCGAACCACGGTACAGTCGGAGAGCGAGATGTCGAAAACACGGACTGCAGAGTATGCCCTATTGTGCGTGGAATCCCTAGCTCTGTGCAACAGAGACATATGTCGATAAGCACAGATCAAATAAAAATCCTTTGTTAACATTAACTAGGGTAAACAAATTGAAAGTAGGTATAAATAAATAGCACGTTATTTTTTAACACTGCAGCTCAGATTTTGATCTAAACGTACTTCCACCCCATCTCATCTAGAGAGTTTCACGAATTACGATTATGCGTGGTATTAACAACATAAACTACCAAAATTATATAGAAAATACATATAGGTTTACTGAAAGAAAGTCTAGTGAAATTTAATATTTCTTAAAATTTCATTTAGAATTTGTAAAATACCATGTTTTAAGATTAATAGTAGTCTCGTATTTGTTTATATTTCAACTGAACGTGAATGCTTTTTCAATGACCTTGCGCTTTCCAATACACAATAGAGAGGTACCCTGGTTTGGGAAGAAGAATATCACCACAGTTCGCTAGAGCAATGACCTTCAAATACATGACATTGTAACCAAAATTAATTTGCGGCAATAATTGGTAACGTTCTATTCATATCCGTGACAATATATAGCCAGGAAGAATTCTCATTTATACACAGAAATTCTGCAACATTGCATTTAAAGTCTGAACGTTCAGGAAACTTTTTGTGTATTTTTTCCTACTTTTTTTAAAGAAATTAGTTATACTAAGAACTATACAGAGTGATTCATGAGGATTTATCGTCCCTTTTGGAGCTTATTTCCGAAGACATTGTGAGGAAGAAATGTCCTACAAACATTTGTTCTAATCTCAATATTTTCAGAGTTACACTAATTTGAAATTATTTGTAAAATATCATTATTCTTGAGTTTTGAGGGTAAAAGAATATTACAGATAAAGAATGAAATATCCAGGAATATTATTTCTTTAATTAGATAATATTCTGAAGCTAAAAATGTGTCGTGAATTCCATAGTTGCATCGTACAGAATTTTTTTCGACTTTTAACTACAAAATTACATTTCCTTACGCATTTATCACAACAATTGCTACAAAACACGCTACTCTTGTAAATTATTCAAGACTGTACATTAGGATGCATAATTAAACTGTAAATAATCAAGTTACTAAAGTCGTATGACTTAAAACAATTTTTGTGATAAGTACGTACAGTTTTAGTTAAAAATTGAAAAACAAAATCTGTACAAAGCAACTGACAACACATTTTTAACTTCACAGCACTAGTCAATTAAAGAAATGATATTTCTGAATAGTTCACTTTCTATTTGTAATATTCCTTTACCCTAAAACTAAAGAAAAAAGGTATTTTACAGATAAATTCAAATTAGTGTAACTCTGAAAATATTGAGATTAAAACAAATGTTTATATGTCATTTTTTTGCTCAGAATGTCTTCCGAAAAAAATCTCCTCCGTAAGTGGCGGTAAATCCTCGTGAATCACTCTGTATAATCTACCAAAGCAAACACAAGAAAAGTACATCATCATTTTTTAAGTGAACATTTGTAATTGTTATATTCCAATAAAACATATTTAATGGAATATTTCAAGTTTTCTAGATGCTCGTACTTATATAAGAATAGAACTATCACAATATGTGTAACAATAATCCAGGCTCTAGTAGATATATCATTATATGTTTAAATAAGTACTATATTAGGCAAAAGTTTTGTCCTACTATCAGCCGTCCTTTCCTCAACATTCCTTTCTATTTCAAAGTTTCGAAAATCCAATGCTGAAATTCTGCACTTGCTCCGTTTCCAGAGACAGATTTACAACACACAGTAGAACCCTCATTCCAAACTGCAGCTTACTTCTCAAGCGTAAGTTAGAGGATGACACTGGCAACCAAAACTAAAACTTAAGATAACTTGTCTACTAACAGAAAACAAGTTACAGCAACATATGGGGTTATACAAAAGTCAGGAAAGATTTTAAATTATTACAAAGTAAGTTCATAGAAAATAATTACACACTTTTTCCACAATATATCAGGGTTTATTATCATAGCAATCTCTTCTTCAATTGTTTGACTATTGTTGTTAAGAAAAAAGAAATATACAGCAATTGAATTTATTCTCGAGTGAGTTATCCTAACATTTGTTTCTGTTAATACTGAAAATAACCATTTTATCTTTACAAATGCGAATTGTCCTTATTCAATGATACTACGAATGTAACAGAGATTATTCTAGCACACAGAAAATTCAGAGCTCAATTTTGGGTTGAGTTAAAGATACTGTAATTTGCCGTCAATGTTGATGCTTGAAAAAACTTGAAGAGACCAGTTTCGTGACATATAAAAACTCTGTGGTAGACAAAACTCTGTAGAAAACTATATGCATGCTACGATGGTTTTACGAGAACTCCAGGAACTTGGACAAAATTCGGATTACGGAATATGCCGTGTGAATCAAGTTGCGAAGTTACAGCAAATGAGTTACTACATATCCTTAGAAACTGGAAATATTTTTTCTACCTTAAGGAAGCTGATAAAGCACTTTGTGTCTACTCTGCTCTTCTTTAAAAAAGCAGAAATCCAAGTGAAGAAGGCCTCATGGTCTTAACTCTGCCGGAAAAATAAATTTGCTGCTGCTAGTGATACCATAAGTAAATGTTTCTAATTGCGTTTATATCTGAATAAACTCTATGATCTTATGAACAAAACAGTATTACAATTTTCTATAAACTCATTTCTTAACGAAGTTAGAGGACTTTAAATTCTTTTCTGATATCTGAATAAATCTATATATTAAAATTAGCATTTGCATACACTTGTTCTGCTTCAAGAGTAGATAATAATATCTCTGTATGAAACAGATTTATACAGGTTATACTTATCGTTTGACCCTTGTTTTGGAAGTGTGTTCTAGAGACCATCCGTCTGCCACGCAGATGGTTCGTGTTGGTACCTCGGTAAGGCCTAGGATTTTCATTGAATAAAACAATATGCACTTGTAGCGAATAAGGTTGCTAGTGTGTTTTCAAGGTATTTCGCCATTACCCCAATATGGGCATTAACCAGTGAGTTCTATGCTAAACAGGAGGCACCACCGCAAAGCTCTTTCCTGTCCGAAAGCGTGACCACAGTCTACTATATACAGTCACGAAGCTTGGGATGATTTTTTGCATTTCTCGCGATAGTTGCTAGCCGCTTGGAGCGCTGTGAGTACTAGGAACAACAGACTATGTCACTGCCATCGTGGTCTAATACAGGCAGCAAGGCAGACCATGTGGCTCGCTTAACCCGATCACGAAGAGCGGCGTTTCAACCATATAAATTAATTGAAATGCATAAAGAGTAACATATATTTCTCTAAAATGTAGTGTAATTGCATTAATAAAATTTAAAACAATTATTAGGGGACACTTCAGACATAATTCCTTGCGAGTTAAGGTGTAATATTATTTTTGGTGTGAAAATTACGTTGTTCGTATGTGTAATACCTGCCTTTATTTCTTGTACATTCATTTATGCACGATTCAATAATTTTCAGTTGCACAGCACGAATATTTAGATATGCCCCTTTCTGTCTAATTTTAGTGGTCTCCAATGCCCTGCTACTACATATGTATGTTATGTCATATGGAAATTATAGGTTATGTTTATTATATTTAACTTATATTTATATATTCGCAATAATTATACATTATAATTAAACATAATGCCATGTATGATATCCGTCACATTCTATGTGTCTGTATTTTAATACTACAATTGAGTATTGAATTATTGTATTTATCTTCTACCTAAGAGATGAAGTAGCACAATCGTACGTACACTAATTTCATAGGAGTGGTATGGTAAATTTTCTGTCTACAGCTAAATTAAAATCACAGTATATATTCGTTTTTATTGAACCTCAAATAGCTTCCATTCTAAACTTAAAATGTTGATGCGAACAGATTATGTTAACACGTAAAATTCACTTCACATTAAAATAACACAGTTTTGTATTTATTTCTGCAATATATTAAGCAACAAGAAGTAAACGGAACTTATGGACACATTACACTAAATAAAGCTTAGCAATGATACGCAATAAAGTTATAATATAATATTTCACTGAGCTCCATACACTGAAATAGAAAACCCCGAACATACATTACGGCCTGGTCTAGATCGAAAAGACATTGACTGTACCTTATTTCGCTTTGTTGTGAAAAGTTGTGTAAACTGTGAGATGCTCATTCGCGGTTGTAATAACTTTAAATGGCTAAAATACAATAATTTGAATAATAATATGGGACACGGAGACGTTTGTTGTACTATAAATATTGTAAGAAAAAGAGGTCAGAGTTATCCTTCTTCCGAAAGATCCAGAAAGGTGAGTTTATAAAATATAATATATACTTCATGAAAATAATATATAAACCTTATGTATTTTACATTTCAATAGTGGAAGGAAGGTGTTATTTTTTTCAAAAGAATACGATATGGAAAGTACAATACATTTTATCGTCTGCTGGGGAAAGGGTCTGTGATGAGGCGATAGTAGCGATCCTGGTGGCTAGCAACTACCTATGTTTGCATATTTAGTAAGTATTGAGCTTCGTGATGTATATATTAGATGTGGCGTGACTATAGACGCCATGTTGGAGAGGGTATTGCTCTCTCTTTCTAACTAATGTGTTGCAACGAGTCTTTCGTGAGGTTGATGTTGCACATGCGCAGTAAGCAATAAAAATACTGTTATTGTGTACGATAGCATTCACTGCAAGAGAGACAGGGACAACACTACGTTAGCAAAGATAGCAATACGCTCAGGCGCTCAGCATTCGCGTCACGCTTTTAAAGCAGGTTGGTCCGTCCTGTTTAGTATAGAGCTCACTGGCATTAACTTCATCTCGTTATTTCCCTGTCATTCTTTAGTTTTATTTTTTTTATTTCATTGGGTTATTTTACGACGCTATATCAACATCTAGGTTATTTGCGTCTGAATGATATGAAGGTGATAATGCCGGTGAAATGAGTCCGGGGTCCAGCACCGAAAGTTACCTAGCATTTGCTCGTGTTGGATTGAGGGAAAACCCCGGAAAAAACCTCAACCAGGTAACTTGCCCCGACCGGGATTCGAACCCGGGCCACCTGGTTTCGCGGCCAGACGCGCTGACCGTTACTCCACCATTCTTTCGTCACATTATCTCTGATCACTGGTCTACTACGTGTGGAGAGGGTTTGTCGAAAGGACATTGTGTTGTGTGCATAGATCCCTGGGTAAATAGCTGACCTTAGCACAGTCTGCCGGTGTGCTGGAGTTTGCACGTAATTAGAGTTATAGAATAGGTTAGCACTTGTCGCAATACTGAGTAATAATGACCCAGAGTCCAGAAAGGTCATAGTTATAATTATATGCCTTTACGGAGATGTCAGCAACCTACCAATTACGTTATGGATAATGAAATTACGATTCAGCATTTAAATACGGTTTAATACATAATTTTGCATGTATAGTGGGTATATTTCATTCCACAAACTCTGTACTCATGAATAAATATGAGAAAGATAAAACAGTGCGTCAAGACCCACTAATACTCCGCTGCCAACTCTTAGTTTACAACGGTCATCCCAATATTGATTGGGGAGATATATCATGGAGAAAATTGTAACAAAGTCGATTTGTAGATCGATTTTTAATCTCGCTGGTCAGAAATTCATATGTACGAATATAAAACCGCCTACATACTTGTACGCGACGCATGAGGTGCGCTACTTGAAAATATAAGTGAATTAAATTAATTAATTAATTAATTATTTATTATATCATTCTGTACTCACGTCATGGCGCATTAGATGTATTCCAATTATTAATCCACCATCACACACTATATAATGATTACAAATGAACAAATACATATGGCAACCTATAAGTATAAATTAAGTATTAGTTTAAAATGTATTATTATTATTATTATTATTAATATTATTATTATTATTATTATTATTATTATTATTAGCAAAATACAGTATACTAATAATGTTTCTACGACTACTAATCTAATATCATTTATTTTCCTAACTAATTTATATAATTCACCATCAACATATAATAATAAAATAATAATAATAATAATAATAATAATAATAATAATAATAATAACAATAAAGTCTACTTTCCCATTAATTGAGCCTAAATATCATACAAGTGCAGCTCTTAAATATGGTGCTAGTTTCGGCCTAAGACATTCTAATAAAATTGCAAACCATTTTCCAAATTTTAAATATTTTAAAATTGAAGCTTTTAGAAAAGAAATTTATAAAATTATTCATGATATATAATATTAAGTAATGGATTTTTTTTTACCTTTTATGTCTGTCGACTATATTCATGTTTTTATTGAATATCACTTCCTTCTGTCTGATTGCCAATTTAAATTAAATATGTTTTTTTTTCTCTTTTTTCCTCTTTTATTTCTTTTTTTGCTCTTGTGTGTTATTTATTGGTTTGAATTAAGTTATTTACTGTATTTAGTAAACTGTCCTTGTAAATTTTTTGTTATATAATATATAATATTCAGTAATGTACTTTTTTACCTTTTATGTTTATCGACTATATTCATGTTTTTATTGAATATCACTGCCTTCTGTCTGATTGTCAATTTAAATTAAATTTTTTTTTCTCTTTTTTCCTCTCTTTTCTTTCTTTTTTTGCTCTTGTGTCTTATTTATTGGTTTGAATTAAGTTACTTACTGTATTTAGTAAACTGTTCTTGTAAATTTCATGTTATATTATTGGCTAAGACCACATCGTACACGAGCCTGGCTCTTACGGTAGTGGCTAGAAACATTTTTGTTCTACAAATTTAATTTGTACTCACTAGGTAGCTAGTTAGTTAAATAAATTAAATATAATGAAACCTTGTATTTGGAACCATTAACTTTAACTTTTTATTTTCCATATTCAATCTAGCCTACTTAAAGATTATTTTGTTGAATTAATTATATACCTTTCGTAGCTTCATATCAGGTCCGAATCTACCGTATAATCCCATTTCAGTCAGAGCTTTGACTTTCTCTTCCCATCTAATTGTAACTCTTAAAATAATTTTTCCTAATTTATGCAGATTTCTAGCATTTAGGGGACCATTTATTTTTATATCCCACTATAGCATTTATTTTCAAAAAAAATTATCCACCTAACAATTTCTTTTCCAGCCGAATTTGAATTGTGGTCAATTCGGTTTGATTGTCACATTTTTCAGAACCTGATGACGTGATGAGTCTTGATTTGGCTATCCAGAAACGACATCAAATATCAAAATGTGAGTCTTCAACTTCAGTCTTCTTTCGCTTGGACGGTCCAGGTTCTGTGTCTTCAGCCTGAATAATCTGTCCCTTGTATGATCCACATTTAATGTCCATTTTATATACAAAAGAATAGTCACCGTGTCATACGAACATACACAGCAATATGCAACTTTTGTATTTATAGACTTCTCATCTCACAGGCGACTAATAGAGTTCGGTAAGTACAGAGTGTCCCAAATTGATATATAAACCTACACATTTTGAAATACTATTTCTCGGCAATGAGATGAAACAGAAATACGATTTTTGCGGTTTGTATTCCTTAAGCCCATATATGCTCAAAATGGCCCCCTTCCGTCACAGTATACTTCCAACAAAGACGTACAAGAGAGCGACATACCAACTGGATTATTGCTAATGGAATATCGTTACAGGCATGTTCAATCTGAACTCTCAGTTCCTCCAGTGTTTGTGGTTTTGTAGCGTACACTGTGTTCTTTATAAATCCCCATAGGTAGAAGTTTGGAGGGGTTAAATTCAGAGATCGTGGCGGGAACTCTGCAGCACTTCCTCTTCGTTCTATTTATCTCTGGCTCGTCCTTATTTTGTGCGTGGACAAGTCTGGGAATGTAAGGCTTCCATTTTTGAGCTCGCAAAATTCGATGAACACTGGATTTACTGATATCAATCTCACGAGAACATTGCCTCATTGACTTCTTTGGCGATTGTGCAAAAGCCTGCATGACTGCATAAACACTCTCGCCCTTTCAACATATATTGCACCGTTCCGTCGACTTCAAACTTGTCTCGGATTCTTGTGATGGTTGTGTTCCAAATTGAACTCTCCAACGTAGTTGAACCTCAACAACATTCTCCACTTTCCAATAACATTTCACAATCCACTTACGTTCATCGAACGATAATTGCAGCTCCATGTTTGATTATAAACAGATGAACATGTTTTCATGCTTTACACTGCCTTCTGAATCATAAACAGCAAAAATCGTATTTATATCTAATTTGTTTGCTGTGAAATAGTATTTCAGAGTGTGTCTACATCAATTTGGGACACTCTGTACTTACATTTAAATGGTCTGTGCTAGAAAACAAATAACTACCGAGTATTGTGCAACCTACTGTTACTTGTAGGTACTACAGGGACATAATTTTATTTTTACTAACATTGTTAATATTAACCTGGCTATACCTTTGGATTAATGATTGAGACCCGGAAACACCGTTTGCTACCTCCTTCCACGACTGGAGTTCGATGATACTGGCGTAAAATACAAACAAATCACTTTACTAGATACAGGAGGGAAGAAAAGTAGTTAATTCATTTACGTAAAGTAGGAAATATCGCAATTTTGAGTGTGATAATTTTCATTAGGTTTTGTTTAATTAAAATACAGTACCGTATTAGCAATAAGTGTTTTTACTCACGAACTGAGTTATCCATGCGAACGTATTCATTATGCAGTGTATATATACTGTCTACAGCACATTAGCGTACGATATAGAGAATGAAGTTAAAATGAAAAATAATCATAATATGGATTTTTAAATACATTTTTGAAAATGGTGGCCGTTCATTTCGATACAGCCTTCAGTTCTTTTGTGCCTATTATCGCACTGTAGACTATTGCATCTAATTCCATTTACCAGTTTCGTCTTTCCTACTTAGTAACTCATGTTGAAATAATTCTGTACCTACTCTATGAAAGAGCAGCTTACGTACTGTAAATTCAGCCTTCACTTCTGCCCGACCCGCACAAATAAAATAAATCAGACATGCTATCTACTGTCCGTCCAAGTGGTTATGTCGCAGGATCATAGAAAGGGGGGCAATCACGTGATAGTTAATTACTTAACGAGGCCCTTTTATTTGAGTTATTTTAAACAGTTGCATAATATTACGTAGACGTCCAATTAATTCCTAACAGAACTTAATGTTTTCAGAAAAGAGCTAAGAAAGCCCAGCCACTAGTCTTTACAGTGGAGCGAGCAGAAGCAGGTGGGGGAAATCAGGATGCGACGTAGGCAAACGGACGACAGTACCTGTGCGAAAATATGATCCAATATTGGAAGTTTTCGTCACTGGAAAACGCGAACATATTTCTGAAACGTACTATAATCACTAACTCAGTACTGCGGCCTTGGTTCTGTGTGGAGGACATTTGGAACTTCGTTAGTAGAAGGGGTGGGAGTGAAGTACATTCAAAAACTCAGGCACAATAAAAGATGAAGTGAAAATAAAATGATGTCCCTGTACAAATAATACAGTTCAAAGAATTAACATTATAGTTGCGAGCTTGAAAAAATCTCGGTCGTCTCCCAGAGGAGTGGACAATGTTTAAGAGTTAAAATTTATAATTTAGAAAATGAAATGTATTACAAATTTGAAATCGCAAGAAACATCTCTAGTGCAGTAAATATAGAGTACCTTTTCCAGTTTGTTAGAATATTACAAAGTAAATTCATTTAAATGGGAAACTTTGGAAAACAGACGTAGGAAAACTAGAATAACATCATTGTATAGAGCACATCTAGGTCAGAAAGCATGGGTAGACATAACGGCTCGGTTAGAAAAGCCAACGTACTATGGTAGGAACGATCATGATTTTAAAATCAAATGTAGGAAACAGAAAACGGATGTAGGTAAATTCTCATTTTTAAATAGAACTATAAATGATTGGAATGACCTACCTGCAGCGGTCTTTGAGGGCTGTCCTTCCTTAAGGAGATTCAAGAATAATTTAAAGAGTTGTGTATAAAGTGAAAATTAAAATTAAGGTGACATTCAACATTTAATTTTTTAAGGTGGCATGTATTTATCTAGCCTGACGAGTTTACTTCCTTGGTTTGAATTGTAAATTATTTAAAAATAGCGTGTAAGAGGGCCTTAGACTAGAAATGTTTAGTTTAAATGTAGTTCTGTTTATAAGTACAGTATGCATAAGAATGCAATTATTTGACTTATTTGAACTGTTGTATCAGTGAAGCGAGGTGAGTCAGTGAAGTTATGGTTTTACAGTGCAGTGAACAGTTCCGATCAGTGATAATTTATAGCGTCAATGAAATGTGTTCTATAGTGTCAGTGAAATGTGTTACAGAGTGTCAGTGAAATGTGTGCTAAAGTGTCAGTGAAATGCGTCATAGTGCCACTACAGGGAACGAGATGAGAGTAAAGTGAAAGACTATTGAAAATTATGTAGGACCTATACAAAATCATGTAGGTTGTGTTGTAAAATTAGGTGTTTTATTTTATGTTTTATTATTATTGTGTTAAATTGTATTGTGTATTCTTATTGTATTGTGTATAAAATTGTATATGTGTTGTAAATTTTATTATGTATTGTAAATTTTATTGTGTATTGCTTATTATTTTAACTGTGTACTGTTAATATTGTATATACCACTGCCACCGGGTGCTTGCCCACTTGCAGTGTAAATAAATACATACATACATATATCTGCATTACATACTTTACAAGCGGTTGCAAATGAAATTAGTATTTCAATTACTCTTGAGAAATTCAGCCAAAGGCACTTCACGACGGTATAGAATCCAAGGCTTCATATAACCCCGCGTTCTGAGGTAATCCACTTTCAGTGAATATATGCAGTTCGTTACAGGTGGAGTTCAACTTAAAAGCTGTCTGGTGACGTGTTTCTGCTTACAGAATGATGTCGAAGGTAAGTGCAAAGCTTTTTGAAGGGTAAATAACTTTTCGCTCACTGCTTTCCTGTTATGAAAACTACATTAATAACTGATGTGGGTTATCTAAAAAAATAACCCCTCTAGAAAACATAGTATAAAGCTCCTCCAAGTGCATCATTAGATAAACAGCTAGATTGTTTGCTTTCTACGTCTCAAACGTGAGTAAAACCCTAGCAGAATCATTAAATTCCAGTGATTGAAGAACGTCTCCGAGTAAGTTTTAAAACACCGAGTGGGATATTAGAACAGTCTATATCTTGTACAATGTGCGTTACTTAGACGTAGGTTTGAAAATAAGCATTTAGTAATATACAGGGTGTATCTATATGAGTGTCCATAAATGTTGGGGCTTTCCTGACACCAAACCATAACGAAAAGTTCATATGAACATGAGTCCTCAAACCCTTCGTTAGGGAGCTATGGGTTTATTGGTAATGGTACATGTGATATATTTAACAACACACATTTACAAAAATTGCTCAAAGTGACCTCCTCCTGCTTCGATGGATGTCCTGCGCCTGCGTTGGTGGATGCGTGCAAACGTTTTTCCACAAGGTAAGTGCCTCCCAGGGTACCTTTCTGCATAAAGTTGACGTGCTGCTACCGTATTCCCATCTGTTGGGCCATAAATGTAGTGCATATCCGTCATTTCTCTCACTGAATACATCTTGTGATGTGATGAATGTTACTGTGAATAACACAAAAAAGTCACCAGCACGGCGTAGCTCTGTCGGTTAAGGCGTTTGCTTACCGATCGGGAGTTAAGCTCGAGCGCGGGTTCGATTCCCGCTGACTACCTGGTTGGGTTTTCTCCATCCGTAAGGCAAATGTCAGGTAATCTGTAGCAAATCCTCCGCCTCATCTCGCCAAATATCACCTCACTATGACCAATCTCATCGACGCTGAATAACCTCGTAATGATACAGCGTTGTTAAATAACCAAGTAAAAAACTAACACAAAACAGAACAAAATGAAATCAGACAAAACAAAACAAATGTCATGACTAACTGTAATGAATAAAGTGGGAAAAATGCAAGTTTGAGGTGAATTACATAATCAGGGTTCACTAGAGGAAATTCCTTTTATAACTCTCTAACGAAGGGTTTGCGGGCCCATGTTCATATGAACTTTCTGCTATGTTTTGGTGTCAGAAATACACCCCCACATTTATGGACACATAATTATATAGATACATCTTGTATAAGCGTTCAAACATGTAACTCATTTTGTCGCAGTGAAATAACTTCGAAAAGGATATTAACCTTGAACACTTAGAATACTTCTAAATACAACTTCGGAAATAATGTGTGTTTATGTAACTTTTTAATTGAAGGTTGACAGTATTTCAAATCATAGAAGCAGATTACACAGAAATTTAGACTTTAGTAATTCAACAGGTTATAAAACTGACTTCACTAACATAATGACCTATATTTTAGGTAGGTTAGGTTAGGTTACGGTGGCCACGGGTGGGTTAGGAAGACCCTTTGGATGTCGGCCATACTGAGGCCTATAGTGCATCCCGAAGTGTATGAGATGAATGAGGATGAGAGTGTACCAGCCCACCGGCCGCATGTGGTCCCTCATCAGCTCATCCAATTGGGGCCTCCTACCCTCCCCCGCCCTAAGTTCACACCACCAAGATGACGAAGCAGCACAGGATCCATTCCAACGGCCATTCCAAGGTGTCGAAACACTCTTGGAAGTGCTCTTAAGGAATGAATCCTGGCAGAGATATTCTGGAAGGCTGGGAACCCAGGAACGGTTGTAGAGAGGACGCCCCGCCCCGTAAGCGGATGAATACATGCGTCTTGATCTGAATATGAGCATTGAATGAGATGAGAAATATGGATGATATGGTATGAAAATCTAAATACTTTTTTCTACACGGGAAGGGAAGGGAAGGGAAGGGAAAACGGACCGTGGCAATGAAAATTCCAACACAGCATTTGCCTAAGTAACTGTGGAAAACCTCAAATTTTGTATTCCTGTGTCGTAGAAGTATGCCGCCTGGGATCCGACTCAG